>NW_028175591.1:97500-125000 GCF_949987555.1 Borostomias antarcticus
AAATGTTCCTACACAGCAGCCAGATTGTGACATCACAGAGCATCCCTGTGATGTCACAATCTGGCTGCTGTGTAGGAACATTTTCATTGGCTGCTGTGTAGGAACATCCTCAATGGCTGCTGTGTAGGAACATCTTCATTGGCTGCTGTGTAGGAACAGTCTCATTGGCTGCTGTGTCTATCTATCTATCTATCTATCTATCTATCTATCTATCTATCTATCTATCTATCTATCTATCTATCTATCTATCTATCTATCTATCTATCTATCTATCTATATGTCTCTATCTCTATCTATCTATCTAGTGACTCTCAGGGCGGCGCGGCCCCCTTTTATACCCTTCCTGGACGATGAAGATGTTCCTGCACATGAAGATGTTCCTACACAGCAGCCATTGAGGATGTTCCTACACAGCAGCCAATGAAAATGTTCCTACACAGCAGCCAGATTGTGACATCACAGAGCATCCCTGTGATGTCACAATCTGGCTGCTGTGTAAGAACATTTTCATTGGCTGCTGTGTAGGAACATCCTCAATGGCTGATATGTAGGAACATCTTCATTGGCTGCTGTGTAGGAACAGTCTCATTGGCTGCTGTGTCTATCTATCAATCTATCAATCTATCAATCTATCTATCTATCTATCTATCTATCTATCTATCTATCTATCTATCTATCTATCTATCTATCTATCTATCTATCTATCTATCTATCTATCTATCTATATGTCTCTATCTCTATCTATCTATCTAGTGACTCTTAGGGCGGCGCGGCCCCCTTTTATACCCTTCCTGGACGATGAAGATGTTCCTGCACATGAAGATGTTCCTACACAGCAGCCATTGAGGATGTTCCTACACAGCAGCCAATGACAATGTTCCTACACAGCAGCCAGCTTGTGACATCACAGAGCATCCCTGTGATGTCACAATCTGGCTGCTCTGTAGGAACATTTTCATTGGCTGATGTGTAGGAACATCCTCAATGGCTGCTGTGTAGGAACATCTTCATTGGCTGCTGTGTAGGAACAGTCTCATTGGCTGCTGTGTCTATCTATCTATCTATCTATCTATCTATCTATCTATCTATCTATATGTCTCTATCTCTATCTATCTATCTAGTGACTCTCAGGGCGGCGCGGCCCCCTTTTATACCCTTCCTGGACGATGAAGATGTTCCTGCACATGAAGATGTTCCTACACAGCAGCCATTGAGGATGTTCCTACACAGCAGCCAATGAAAATGTTCCTACACAGCAGCCAGATTGTGACATCACAGAGCATCCCTGTGATGTCACAATCTGGCTGCTGTGTAAGAACATTTTCATTGGCTGCTGTGTAGGAACATCCTCAATGGCTGCTGTGTAGGAACATCTTCATTGGCTGCTGTGTAGGAACAGTCTCATTGGCTGCTGTGTCTATCTATCTATCTATCTATCTATCTATCTATCTATCTATCTATCTATCTATCTATCTATCTATCTATCTATCTATCTATCTATCTATCTATCTATCTATCTATCTATCTATCCATCTATCTATCTATCTATCTTTCTATCTATCTATCTATCTATCTTTCTATTTATATGTCTCTATCTCTATCTATCTATCTAGTGACTCTCAGGGCGGCGCGGCCCCCTTTTATACCCTTCCTGGACGATGAAGATGTTCCTGCACATGAAGATGTTCCTACACAGCAGCCATTGAGGATGTTCCTACACAGCAGCCAATGAAAATGTTCCTACACAGCAGCCAGATTGTGACATCACAGAGCATCCCTGTGATGTCACAATCTGGCTGCTGTGTAAGAACATTTTCATTGGCTGCTGTGTAGGAACATCCTCAATGGCTGCTGTGTCTATCTATCTATCTATCTATCTATCTATCTATCTATCTATCTATCTATCTATCTATCTATCTATCTATCTATCTATCTATCTATCTATCTATATGTCTCTATCTCTATCTATCTATCTAGTGACTCTCAGGGCGGCGCGGCCCCCTTTTATACCCTTCCTGGACGATGAAGATGTTCCTGCACATGAAGATGTTCCTACACAGCAGCCATTGAGGATGTTCCTACACAGCAGCCAATGAAAATGTTCCTACACAGCAGCCAGATTGTGACATCACAGAGCATCCCTCTGATGTCACAATCTGGCTGCTGTGTAAGAACATTTTCATTGGCTGCTGTGTAGGAACATCCTCAATGGCTGCTGTGTAGGAACATCTTCATTGGCTGCTGTGTAGGAACAGTCTCATTGGCTGCTGTTTCTATCTATCTATCTATCTATCTATCTATCTATCTATCTATCTATCTATCTATCTATCTATCTATCTATCTATCTATCTATCTATCTATCTATCTATCTATCTATCTATCTATCTATATGTCTCTATCTCTATCTATCTATCTAGTGACTCTCAGGGCGGCGCGGCCCCCTTTTATACCCTTCCTGGACGATGAAGATGTTCCTGCACATGAAGATGTTCCTACACAGCAGCCATTGAGGATGTTCCTACACAGCAGCCAATGAAAATGTTCCTACACAGCAGCCAGATTGTGACATCACAGAGCATCCCTGTGATGTCACAATCTGGCTGCTGTGTAGGAACATTTTCATTGGCTGCTGTGTAGGAACATCCTCAATGGCTGCTGTGTAGGAACATCTTCATTGGCTGCTGTGTAGGAACAGTCTCATTGGCTGCTGTGTCTATCTATCTATCTATCTATCTATCTATCTATCTATCTATCTATCTATCTATCTATCTATCTATCTATCTATCTATCTATCTATCTATCTATCTATCTATCTATCCATCTATCTATATGTCTCTATCTCTATCTATCTATCTAGTGACTCTCAGGGCGGCGCGGCCCCCTTTTATACCCTTCCTGGACGATGAAGATGTTCCTGCACATGAAGATGTTCCTACACAGCAGCCATTGAGGATGTTCCTACACAGCAGCCAATGAAAATGTTCCTACACAGCAGCCAGATTGTGACATCACAGAGCATCCCTGTGATGTCACAATCTGGCTGCTGTGTAGGAACATTTTCATTGGCTGCTGTGTAGGAACATCCTCAATGGCTGCTGTGTAGGAACATCTTCATTGGCTGCTGTGTAGGAACAGTCTCATTGGCTGCTGTGTCTATCTATCTATCTATCTATCTATCTATCTATCTATCTATCTATCTATCTATCTATCTATCTATCTATCTATCTATCTATCTATCTATCTATCTATCTATCTATCTATATGTCTCTATCTCTATCTATCTATCTATCTATCTAGTGACTCTCAGGGCGGCGCGGCCCCCTTTCATACCCTTCCTGGACGATGAAGATGTTCCTGCACATGAAGATGTTCCTACACAGCAGCCATTGAGGATGTTCCTACACAGCAGCCAATGAAAATGTTCCTACACAGCAGCCAGATTGTGACATCACAGAGCATCCCTCTGATGTCACAATCTGGCTGCTGTGTAAGAACATTTTCATTGGCTGCTGTGTAGGAACATCCTCAATGGCTGCTGTGTAGGAACATCTTCATTGGCTGCTGTGTAGGAACAGTCTCATTGGCTGCTGTTTCTATCTATCTATCTATCTATCTATCTATCTATCTATCTATCTATCTATCTATCTATCTATCTATCTATCTATCTATCTATCTATCTATCTATCTATCTATCTATCTATCTATCTATCTATCTATCTATATGTCTCTATCTCTATCTATCTATCTAGTGACTCTCAGGGCGGCGCGGCCCCCTTTTATACCCTTCCTGGACGATGAAGATGTTCCTGCACATGAAGATGTTCCTACACAGCAGCCATTGAGGATGTTCCTACACAGCAGCCAATGAAAATGTTCCTACACAGCAGCCAGATTGTGACATCACAGAGCATCCCTGTGATGTCACAATCTGGCTGCTGTGTAGGAACATTTTCATTGGCTGCTGTGTAGGAACATCCTCAATGGCTGCTGTGTAGGAACATCTTCATTGGCTGCTGTGTAGGAACAGTCTCATTGGCTGCTGTGTCTATCTATCTATCTATCTATCTATCTATCTATCTATCTATCTATCTATCTATCTATCTATCTATCTATCTATCTATCTATCTATCTATCTATCTATCTATCTATCTATCTATCCATCTATCTATATGTCTCTATCTCTATCTATCTATCTAGTGACTCTCAGGGCGGCGCGGCCCCCTTTTATACCCTTCCTGGACGATGAAGATGTTCCTGCACATGAAGATGTTCCTACACAGCAGCCATTGAGGATGTTCCTACACAGCAGCCAATGAAAATGTTCCTACACAGCAGCCAGATTGTGACATCACAGAGCATCCCTGTGATGTCACAATCTGGCTGCTGTGTAGGAACATTTTCATTGGCTGCTGTGTAGGAACATCCTCAATGGCTGCTGTGTAGGAACATCTTCATTGGCTGCTGTGTAGGAACAGTCTCATTGGCTGCTGTGTCTATCTATCTATCTATCTATCTATCTATCTATCTATCTATCTATCTATCTATCTATCTATCTATCTATCTATCTATCTATCTATCTATCTATCTATCTATCTATCTATATGTCTCTATCTCTATCTCTATCTATCTATCTATCTAGTGACTCTCAGGGCGGCGCGGCCCCCTTTTATACCCTTCCTGGACGATGAAGATGTTCCTGCACATGAAGATGTTCCTACACAGCAGCCATTGAGGATGTTCCTACACAGCAGCCAATGAAAATGTTCCTACACAGCAGCCAGATTGTGACATCACAGAGCATCCCTGAGATGTCACAATCTGGCTGCTGTGTAAGAACATTTTCATTGGCTGCTGTGTAGGAACATCCTCAATGGCTGCTGTGTAGGAACATCTTCATTGGCTGCTGTGTAGGAACAGTCTCATTGGCTGCTGTGTCTATCTATCTATCTATCTATCTATCTATCTATCTATCTATCTATCTATCTATCTATCTATCTATCTATCTATCTATCTATCTATCTATCTATCTATCTATATGTCTCTATCTCTATCTATCTATCTAGTGACTCTCAGGGCGGCGCGGCCCCCTTTTATACCCTTCCTGGACGATGAAGATGTTCCTGCACATGAAGATGTTCCTACACAGCAGCCATTGAGGATGTTCCTACACAGCAGCCAATGAAAATGTTCCTTCACAGCAGCCAGATTGTGACATCACAGAGCATCCCTGTGATGTCACAATCTGGCTGCTGTGTAGGAACATTTTCATTGGCTGCTGTGTAGGAACATCCTCAATGGCTGCTGTGTAGGAACATCTTCATTGGCTGCTGTGTAGGAACAGTCTCATTGGCTGCTGTGTCTATCTATCTATCTATCTATCTATCTATCTATCTATCTATCTATCTATCTATCTATCTATATGTCTCTATCTCTATCTATCTATCTATCTAGTGACTCTCAGGGCGGCGCGGCCCCCTTTTATACCCTTCCTGGACGATGAAGATGTTCCTGCACATGAAGATGTTCCTACACAGCAGCCATTGAGGATGTTCCTACACAGCAGCCAATGAAAATGTTCCTACACAGCAGCCAGATTGTGACATCACAGAGCATCCCTGTGATGTCACAATCTGGCTGCTGTGTAAGAACATTTTCATTGGCTGCTGTGTAGGAACATCCTCAATGGCTGCTGTGTAGGAACATCTTCATTGGCTGCTGTGTAGGAACAGTCTCATTGGCTGCTGTGTCTATCTATCTATCTATCTATCTATCTATCTATCTATCTATCTATCTATCTATCTATCCATCTATCTATCTATCTATCTATCTATCTATCTATCTATCTATCTATCTATCTATCTATCTATCTATCTATCTATCTATCTATCTATCTATATGTCTCTATCTCTATCTATCTATCTAGTGACTCTCAGGGCGGCGCGGCCCCCTTTTATACCCTTCCTGGACGATGAAGATGTTCCTGCACATGAAGATGTTCCTACACAGCAGCCATTGAGGATGTTCCTACACAGCAGCCAATGAAAATGTTCCTACACAGCAGCCAGATTGTGACATCACAGAGCATCCCTGTGATGTCACAATCTGGCTGCTGTGTAGGAACATTTTCATTGGCTGCTGTGTAGGAACATCCTCAATGGCTGCTGTGTAGGAACATCTTCATTGGCTGCTGTGTAGGAACAGTCTCATTGGCTGCTGTGTCTATCTATCTATCTATCTATCTATCTATCTATCTATCTATCTATCTATCTATCTATCTATCTATCTATCTATCTATCTATCTATCTATCTATCTATCTATCTATCTATCTATCTATATGTCTCTATCTCTATCTATCTATCTAGTGACTCTCAGGGCGGCGCGGCCCCCTTTTATACCCTTCCTGGACGATGAAGATGTTCCTGCACATGAAGATGTTCCTACACAGCAGCCATTGAGGATGTTCCTACACAGCAGCCAATGAAAATGTTCCTACACAGCAGCCAGATTGTGACATCACAGAGCATCCCTGTGATGTCACAATCTGGCTGCTGTGTAAGAACATTTTCATTGGCTGCTGTGTAGGAACATCCTCAATGGCTGCTGTGTAGGAACATCTTCATTGGCTGCTGTGTAGGAACAGTCTCATTGGCTGCTGTGTCTATCTATCTATCTATCTATCTATCTATCTATCTATCTATCTATCTATCTATCTATCTATCTATCTATCTATCTATCTATCTATCTATCTATCCATCTATCTATCTATCTATCTTTCTATCTATCTATCTATCTATCTTTCTATCTATATGTCTCTATCTCTATCTATCTATCTAGTGACTCTCAGGGCGGCGCGGCCCCCTTTTATACCCTTCCTGGACGATGAAGATGTTCCTGCACATGAAGATGTTCCTACACAGCAGCCATTGAGGATGTTCCTACACAGCAGCCAATGAAAATGTTCCTACACAGCAGCCAGATTGTGACATCACAGAGCATCCCTGTGATGTCACAATCTGGCTGCTGTGTAAGAACATTTTCATTGGCTGCTGTGTAGGAACATCCTCAATGGCTGCTGTGTCTATCTATCTATCTATCTATCTATCTATCTATCTATCTATCTATCTATCTATCTATCTATCTATCTATCTATCTATCTATCTATCTATCTATCTATCTATCTATCTATCTATCTATATGTCTCTATCTCTATCTATCTATCTAGTGACTCTCAGGGCGGCGCGGCCCCCTTTTATACCCTTCCTGGACGATGAAGATGTTCCTGCACATGAAGATGTTCCTACACAGCAGCCATTGAGGATGTTCCTACACAGCAGCCAATGAAAATGTTCCTACACAGCAGCCAGATTGTGACATCACAGAGCATCCCTGTGATGTCACAATCTGGCTGCTGTGTAGGAACATTTTCATTGGCTGCTGTGTAGGAACATCCTCAATGGCTGCTGTGTAGGAACATCTTCATTGGCTGCTGTGTAGGAACAGTCTCATTGGCTGCTGTGTCTATCTATCTATCTATCTATCTATCTATCTATCTATCTATCTATCTATCTATCTATCTATCTATCTATCTATCTATCTATCTATCTATCTATCTATCCATCTATCTATATGTCTCTATCTCTATCTATCTATCTAGTGACTCTCAGGGCGGCGCGGCCCCCTTTTATACCCTTCCTGGACGATGAAGATGTTCCTGCACATGAAGATGTTCCTACACAGCAGCCATTGAGGATGTTCCTACACAGCAGCCAATGAAAATGTTCCTACACAGCAGCCAGATTGTGACATCACAGAGCATCCCTGTGATGTCACAATCTGGCTGCTGTGTAGGAACATTTTCATTGGCTGCTGTGTAGGAACATCCTCAATGGCTGCTGTGTAGGAACATCTTCATTGGCTGCTGTGTAGGAACAGTCTCATTGGCTGCTGTGTCTATCTATCTATCTATCTATCTATCTATCTATCTATCTATCTATCTATCTATCTATCTATCTATCTATCTATCTATCTATCTATCTATCTATCTATCTATCTATATGTCTCTATCTCTATCTATCTATCTATCTAGTGACTCTCAGGGCGGCGCGGCCCCCTTTTATACCCTTCCTGGACGATGAAGATGTTCCTGCACATGAAGATGTTCCTACACAGCAGCCATTGAGGATGTTCCTACACAGCAGCCAATGAAAATGTTCCTACACAGCAGCCAGATTGTGACATCACAGAGCATCCCTGAGATGTCACAATCTGGCTGCTGTGTAAGAACATTTTCATTGGCTGCTGTGTAGGAACATCCTCAATGGCTGCTGTGTAGGAACATCTTCATTGGCTGCTGTGTAGGAACAGTCTCATTGGCTGCTGTGTCTATCTATCTATCTATCTATCTATCTATCTATCTATCTATCTATCTATCTATCTATCTATCTATCTATCTATCTATCTATCTATCTATCTATCTATATGTCTCTATCTCTATCTATCTATCTAGTGACTCTCAGGGCGGCGCGGCCCCCTTTTATACCCTTCCTGGACGATGAAGATGTTCCTGCACATGAAGATGTTCCTACACAGCAGCCATTGAGGATGTTCCTACACAGCAGCCAATGAAAATGTTCCTTCACAGCAGCCAGATTGTGACATCACAGAGCATCCCTGTGATGTCACAATCTGGCTGCTGTGTAGGAACATTTTCATTGGCTGCTGTGTAGGAACATCCTCAATGGCTGCTGTGTAGGAACATCTTCATTGGCTGCTGTGTAGGAACAGTCTCATTGGCTGCTGTGTCTATCTATCTATCTATCTATCTATCTATCTATCTATCTATCTATCTATCTATCTATCTATCTATCTATCTATCTATCTATCTATCTATCTATCTATCTATCTATATGTCTCTATCTCTATCTATCTATCTATCTAGTGACTCTCAGGGCGGCGCGGCCCCCTTTTATACCCTTCCTGGACGATGAAGATGTTCCTGCACATGAAGATGTTCCTACACAGCAGCCATTGAGGATGTTCCTACACAGCAGCCAATGAAAATGTTCCTACACAGCAGCCAGATTGTGACATCACAGAGCATCCCTGTGATGTCACAATCTGGCTGCTGTGTAAGAACATTTTCATTGGCTGCTGTGTAGGAACATCCTCAATGGCTGCTGTGTAGGAACATCTTCATTGGCTGCTGTGTAGGAACAGTCTCATTGGCTGCTGTGTCTATCTATCTATCTATCTATCTATCTATCTATCTATCTATCTATCTATCTATCTATCCATCTATCTATCTATCTATCTATCTATCTATCTATCTATCTATCTATCTATCTATCTATCTATCTATCTATCTATCTATCTATCTATATGTCTCTATCTCTATCTATCTATCTAGTGACTCTCAGGGCGGCGCGGCCCCCTTTTATACCCTTCCTGGACGATGAAGATGTTCCTGCACATGAAGATGTTCCTACACAGCAGCCATTGAGGATGTTCCTACACAGCAGCCAATGAAAATGTTCCTACACAGCAGCCAGATTGTGACATCACAGAGCATCCCTGTGATGTCACAATCTGGCTGCTGTGTAGGAACATTTTCATTGGCTGCTGTGTAGGAACATCCTCAATGGCTGCTGTGTAGGAACATCTTCATTGGCTGCTGTGTAGGAACAGTCTCATTGGCTGCTGTGTCTATCTATCTATCTATCTATCTATCTATCTATCTATCTATCTATCTATCTATCTATCTATCTATCTATCTATCTATCTATCTATCTATCTATCTATCTATCTATCTATATGTCTCTATCTCTATCTATCTATCTAGTGACTCTCAGGGCGGCGCGGCCCCCTTTTATACCCTTCCTGGACGATGAAGATGTTCCTGCACATGAAGATGTTCCTACACAGCAGCCATTGAGGATGTTCCTACACAGCAGCCAATGAAAATGTTCCTACACAGCAGCCAGATTGTGACATCACAGAGCATCCCTGTGATGTCACAATCTGGCTGCTGTGTAAGAACATTTTCATTGGCTGCTGTGTAGGAACATCCTCAATGGCTGATATGTAGGAACATCTTCATTGGCTGCTGTGTAGGAACAGTCTCATTGGCTGCTGTCTATCTATCAATCTATCAATCTATCAATCTATCTATCTATCTATCTATCTATCTATCTATCTATCTATCTATCTATCTATCTATCTATCTATATGTCTCTATCTCTATCTATCTATCTAGTGACTCTTAGGGCGGCGCGGCCCCCTTTTATACCCTTCCTGGACGATGAAGATGTTCCTGCACATGAAGATGTTCCTACACAGCAGCCATTGAGGATGTTCCTACACAGCAGCCAATGACAATGTTCCTACACAGCAGCCAGCTTGTGACATCACAGAGCATCCCTGTGATGTCACAATCTGGCTGCTCTGTAGGAACATTTTCATTGGCTGATGTGTAGGAACATCCTCAATGGCTGCTGTGTAGGAACATCTTCATTGGCTGCTGTGTAGGAACAGTCTCATTGGCTGCTGTGTCTATCTATCTATCTATCTATCTATCTATCTATCTATCTATCTATCTATCTATCTATCTATCTATCTATCTATCTATCTATCTATCTATCTATCTATCTATCTATCTATCTATCTATCTATCTATCTATATGTCTCTATCTCTATCTATCTATCTAGTGACTCTCAGGGCGGCGCGGCCCCCTTTTATACCCTTCCTGGACGATGAAGATGTTCCTGCACATGAAGATGTTCCTACACAGCAGCCATTGAGGATGTTCCTACACAGCAGCCAATGAAAATGTTCCTACACAGCAGCCAGATTGTGACATCACAGAGCATCCCTGTGATGTCACAATCTGGCTGCTGTGTAAGAACATTTTCATTGGCTGCTGTGTAGGAACATCCTCAATGGCTGCTGTGTAGGAACATCTTCATTGGCTGCTGTGTAGGAACAGTCTCATTGGCTGCTGTGTCTATCTATCTATCTATCTATCTATCTATCTATCTATCTATCTATCTATCTATCTATCTATCTATCTATCTATCTATCTATCTATCCATCTATCTATCTATCTATCTTTCTATCTATCTATCTATCTATCTTTCTATCTATATGTCTCTATCTCTATCTATCTATCTAGTGACTCTCAGGGCGGCGCGGCCCCCTTTTATACCCTTCCTGGACGATGAAGATGTTCCTGCACATGAAGATGTTCCTACACAGCAGCCATTGAGGATGTTCCTACACAGCAGCCAATGAAAATGTTCCTACACAGCAGCCAGATTGTGACATCACAGAGCATCCCTGTGATGTCACAATCTGGCTGCTGTGTAAGAACATTTTCATTGGCTGCTGTGTAGGAACATCCTCAATGGCTGCTGTGTCTATCTATCTATCTATCTATCTATCTATCTATCTATCTATCTATCTATCTATCTATCTATCTATCTATCTATCTATCTATCTATCTATCTATCTATCTATCTATCTATCTATATGTCTCTATCTCTATCTATCTATCTAGTGACTCTCAGGGCGGCGCGGCCCCCTTTTATACCCTTCCTGGACGATGAAGATGTTCCTGCACATGAAGATGTTCCTACACAGCAGCCATTGAGGATGTTCCTACACAGCAGCCAATGAAAATGTTCCTACACAGCAGCCAGATTGTGACATCACAGAGCATCCCTCTGATGTCACAATCTGGCTGCTGTGTAAGAACATTTTCATTGGCTGCTGTGTAGGAACATCCTCAATGGCTGCTGTGTAGGAACATCTTCATTGGCTGCTGTGTAGGAACAGTCTCATTGGCTGCTGTGTCTATCTATCTATCTATCTATCTATCTATCTATCTATCTATCTATCTATCTATCTATCTATCTATCTATCTATCTATCTATCTATCTATCTATCTATCTATCTATCTATATGTCTCTATCTCTATCTATCTATCTAGTGACTCTCAGGGCGGCGCGGCCCCCTTTTATACCCTTCCTGGACGATGAAGATGTTCCTGCACATGAAGATGTTCCTACACAGCAGCCATTGAGGATGTTCCTACACAGCAGCCAATGAAAATGTTCCTACACAGCAGCCAGATTGTGACATCACAGAGCATCCCTGTGATGTCACAATCTGGCTGCTGTGTAGGAACATTTTCATTGGCTGCTGTGTAGGAACATCCTCAATGGCTGCTGTGTAGGAACATCTTCATTGGCTGCTGTGTAGGAACAGTCTCATTGGCTGCTGTGTCTATCTATCTATCTATCTATCTATCTATCTATCTATCTATCTATCCATCTATCTATATGTCTCTATCTCTATCTATCTATCTAGTGACTCTCAGGGCGGCGCGGCCCCCTTTTATACCCTTCCTGGACGATGAAGATGTTCCTGCACATGAAGATGTTCCTACACAGCAGCCATTGAGGATGTTCCTACACAGCAGCCAATGAAAATGTTCCTACACAGCAGCCAGATTGTGACATCACAGAGCATCCCTGTGATGTCACAATCTGGCTGCTGTGTAGGAACATTTTCATTGGCTGCTGTGTAGGAACATCCTCAATGGCTGCTGTGTAGGAACATCTTCATTGGCTGCTGTGTAGGAACAGTCTCATTGGCTGCTGTGTCTATCTATCTATCTATCTATCTATCTATCTATCTATCTATCTATCTATCTATCTATCTATCTATCTATCTATCTATCTATCTATCTATCTATCTATATGTCTCTATCTCTATCTATCTATCTATCTAGTGACTCTCAGGGCGGCGCGGCCCCCTTTTATACCCTTCCTGGACGATGAAGATGTTCCTGCACATGAAGATGTTCCTACACAGCAGCCATTGAGGATGTTCCTACACAGCAGCCAATGAAAATGTTCCTACACAGCAGCCAGATTGTGACATCACAGAGCATCCCTCTGATGTCACAATCTGGCTGCTGTGTAAGAACATTTTCATTGGCTGCTGTGTAGGAACATCCTCAATGGCTGCTGTGTAGGAACATCTTCATTGGCTGCTGTGTAGGAACAGTCTCATTGGCTGCTGTGTCTATCTATCTATCTATCTATCTATCTATCTATCTATCTATCTATCTATCTATCTATCTATCTATCTATCTATCTATCTATCTATCTATCTATCTATATGTCTCTATCTCTATCTATCTATCTAGTGACTCTCAGGGCGGCGCGGCCCCCTTTTATACCCTTCCTGGACGATGAAGATGTTCCTGCACATGAAGATGTTCCTACACAGCAGCCATTGAGGATGTTCCTACACAGCAGCCAATGAAAATGTTCCTACACAGCAGCCAGATTGTGACATCACAGAGCATCCCTGTGATGTCACAATCTGGCTGCTGTGTAGGAACATTTTCATTGGCTGCTGTGTAGGAACATCCTCAATGGCTGCTGTGTAGGAACATCTTCATTGGCTGCTGTGTAGGAACAGTCTCATTGGCTGCTGTGTCTATCTATCTATCTATCTATCTATCTATCTATCTATCCATCTATCTATATGTCTCTATCTCTATCTATCTATCTAGTGACTCTCAGGGCGGCGCGGCCCCCTTTTATACCCTTCCTGGACGATGAAGATGTTCCTGCACATGAAGATGTTCCTACACAGCAGCCATTGAGGATGTTCCTACACAGCAGCCAATGAAAATGTTCCTACACAGCAGCCAGATTGTGACATCACAGAGCATCCCTGTGATGTCACAATCTGGCTGCTGTGTAGGAACATTTTCATTGGCTGCTGTGTAGGAACATCCTCAATGGCTGCTGTGTAGGAACATCTTCATTGGCTGCTGTGTAGGAACAGTCTCATTGGCTGCTGTGTCTATCTATCTATCTATCTATCTATCTATCTATCTATCTATCTATCTATCTATCTATCTATCTATCTATCTATCTATCTATCTATCTATCTATATGTCTCTATCTCTATCTATCTATCTATCTAGTGACTCTCAGGGCGGCGCGGCCCCCTTTTATACCCTTCCTGGACGATGAAGATGTTCCTGCACATGAAGATGTTCCTACACAGCAGCCATTGAGGATGTTCCTACACAGCAGCCAATGAAAATGTTCCTACACAGCAGCCAGATTGTGACATCACAGAGCATCCCTGTGATGTCACAATCTGGCTGCTGTGTAGGAACATTTTCATTGGCTGCTGTGTAGGAACATCCTCAATGGCTGCTGTGTAGGAACATCTTCATTGGCTGCTGTGTAGGAACAGTCTCATTGGCTGCTGTGTCTATCTATCTATCTATCTATCTATCTATCTATCTATCTATCTATCTATCTATCTATCTATCTATCTATCTATCTATCTATATGTCTCTATCTCTATCTATCTATCTAGTGACTCTCAGGGCGGCGCGGCCCCCTTTTATACCCTTCCTGGACGATGAAGATGTTCCTGCACATGAAGATGTTCCTACACAGCAGCCATTGAGGATGTTCCTACACAGCAGCCAATGAAAATGTTCCTACACAGCAGCCAGATTGTGACATCACAGAGCATCCCTGTGATGTCACAATCTGGCTGCTGTGTAAGAACATTTTCATTGGCTGCTGTGTAGGAACATCCTCAATGGCTGCTGTGTAGGAACATCTTCATTGGCTGCTGTGTAGGAACAGTCTCATTGGCTGCTGTGTCTATCTATCTATCTATCTATCTATCTATCTATCTATCTATCTATCTATCTATCCATCTATCTATCTATCTATCTATCTATCTATCTATCTATCTATCTATCTATCTATCTATCTATCTATCTATCTATCTATCTATCTATCTATCTATCTATATGTCTCTATCTCTATCTATCTATCTAGTGACTCTCAGGGCGGCGCGGCCCCCTTTTATACCCTTCCTGGACGATGAAGATGTTCCTGCACATGAAGATGTTCCTACACAGCAGCCATTGAGGATGTTCCTACACAGCAGCCAATGAAAATGTTCCTACACAGCAGCCAGATTGTGACATCACAGAGCATCCCTGTGATGTCACAATCTGGCTGCTGTGTAGGAACATTTTCATTGGCTGCTGTGTAGGAACATCCTCAATGGCTGCTGTGTAGGAACATCTTCATTGGCTGCTGTGTAGGAACAGTCTCATTGGCTGCTGTGTCTATCTATCTATCTATCTATCTATCTATCTATCTATCTATCTATCTATCTATCTATCTATCTATCTATCTATCTATCTATCTATCTATATGTCTCTATCTCTATCTATCTATCTAGTGACTCTCAGGGCGGCGCGGCCCCCTTTTATACCCTTCCTGGACGATGAAGATGTTCCTGCACATGAAGATGTTCCTACACAGCAGCCATTGAGGATGTTCCTACACAGCAGCCAATGAAAATGTTCCTACACAGCAGCCAGATTGTGACATCACAGAGCATCCCTGTGATGTCACAATCTGGCTGCTGTGTAGGAACATTTTCATTGGCTGCTGTGTAGGAACATCCTCAATGGCTGCTGTGTAGGAACATCTTCATTGGCTGCTGTGTAGGAACAGTCTCATTGGCTGCTGTGTCTATCTATCTATCTATCTATCTATCTATCTATCTATCTATCTATCCATCTATCTATATGTCTCTATCTCTATCTATCTATCTAGTGACTCTCAGGGCGGCGCGGCCCCCTTTTATACCCTTCCTGGACGATGAAGATGTTCCTGCACATGAAGATGTTCCTACACAGCAGCCATTGAGGATGTTCCTACACAGCAGCCAATGAAAATGTTCCTACACAGCAGCCAGATTGTGACATCACAGAGCATCCCTGTGATGTCACAATCTGGCTGCTGTGTAGGAACATTTTCATTGGCTGCTGTGTAGGAACATCCTCAATGGCTGCTGTGTAGGAACATCTTCATTGGCTGCTGTGTAGGAACAGTCTCATTGGCTGCTGTGTCTATCTATCTATCTATCTATCTATCTATCTATCTATCTATCTATCTATCTATCTATCTATCTATCTATCTATCTATCTATCTATCTATCTATCTATATGTCTCTATCTCTATCTATCTATCTATCTAGTGACTCTCAGGGCGGCGCGGCCCCCTTTTATACCCTTCCTGGACGATGAAGATGTTCCTGCACATGAAGATGTTCCTACACAGCAGCCATTGAGGATGTTCCTACACAGCAGCCAATGAAAATGTTCCTACACAGCAGCCAGATTGTGACATCACAGAGCATCCCTCTGATGTCACAATCTGGCTGCTGTGTAAGAACATTTTCATTGGCTGCTGTGTAGGAACATCCTCAATGGCTGCTGTGTAGGAACATCTTCATTGGCTGCTGTGTAGGAACAGTCTCATTGGCTGCTGTGTCTATCTATCTATCTATCTATCTATCTATCTATCTATCTATCTATCTATCTATCTATCTATCTATCTATCTATCTATCTATCTATCTATCTATCTATATGTCTCTATCTCTATCTATCTATCTAGTGACTCTCAGGGCGGCGCGGCCCCCTTTTATACCCTTCCTGGACGATGAAGATGTTCCTGCACATGAAGATGTTCCTACACAGCAGCCATTGAGGATGTTCCTACACAGCAGCCAATGAAAATGTTCCTACACAGCAGCCAGATTGTGACATCACAGAGCATCCCTGTGATGTCACAATCTGGCTGCTGTGTAGGAACATTTTCATTGGCTGCTGTGTAGGAACATCCTCAATGGCTGCTGTGTAGGAACATCTTCATTGGCTGCTGTGTAGGAACAGTCTCATTGGCTGCTGTGTCTATCTATCTATCTATCTATCTATCTATCTATCTATCCATCTATCTATATGTCTCTATCTCTATCTATCTATCTAGTGACTCTCAGGGCGGCGCGGCCCCCTTTTATACCCTTCCTGGACGATGAAGATGTTCCTGCACATGAAGATGTTCCTACACAGCAGCCATTGAGGATGTTCCTACACAGCAGCCAATGAAAATGTTCCTACACAGCAGCCAGATTGTGACATCACAGAGCATCCCTGTGATGTCACAATCTGGCTGCTGTGTAGGAACATTTTCATTGGCTGCTGTGTAGGAACATCCTCAATGGCTGCTGTGTAGGAACATCTTCATTGGCTGCTGTGTAGGAACAGTCTCATTGGCTGCTGTGTCTATCTATCTATCTATCTATCTATCTATCTATCTATCTATCTATCTATCTATCTATCTATCTATCTATCTATCTATCTATCTATCTATATGTCTCTATCTCTATCTATCTATCTATCTAGTGACTCTCAGGGCGGCGCGGCCCCCTTTTATACCCTTCCTGGACGATGAAGATGTTCCTGCACATGAAGATGTTCCTACACAGCAGCCATTGAGGATGTTCCTACACAGCAGCCAATGAAAATGTTCCTACACAGCAGCCAGATTGTGACATCACAGAGCATCCCTGTGATGTCACAATCTGGCTGCTGTGTAGGAACATTTTCATTGGCTGCTGTGTAGGAACATCCTCAATGGCTGCTGTGTAGGAACATCTTCATTGGCTGCTGTGTAGGAACAGTCTCATTGGCTGCTGTGTCTATCTATCTATCTATCTATCTATCTATCTATCTATCTATCTATCTATCTATCTATCTATCTATCTATCTATCTATCTATCTATATGTCTCTATCTCTATCTATCTATCTAGTGACTCTCAGGGCGGCGCGGCCCCCTTTTATACCCTTCCTGGACGATGAAGATGTTCCTGCACATGAAGATGTTCCTACACAGCAGCCATTGAGGATGTTCCTACACAGCAGCCAATGAAAATGTTCCTACACAGCAGCCAGATTGTGACATCACAGAGCATCCCTGTGATGTCACAATCTGGCTGCTGTGTAAGAACATTTTCATTGGCTGCTGTGTAGGAACATCCTCAATGGCTGCTGTGTAGGAACATCTTCATTGGCTGCTGTGTAGGAACAGTCTCATTGGCTGCTGTGTCTATCTATCTATCTATCTATCTATCTATCTATCTATCTATCTATCTATCCATCTATCTATCTATCTATCTATCTATCTATCTATCTATCTATCTATCTATCTATCTATCTATCTATCTATCTATCTATCTATCTATATGTCTCTATCTCTATCTATCTATCTAGTGACTCTCAGGGCGGCGCGGCCCCCTTTTATACCCTTCCTGGACGATGAAGATGTTCCTGCACATGAAGATGTTCCTACACAGCAGCCATTGAGGATGTTCCTACACAGCAGCCAATGAAAATGTTCCTACACAGCAGCCAGATTGTGACATCACAGAGCATCCCTGTGATGTCACAATCTGGCTGCTGTGTAGGAACATTTTCATTGGCTGCTGTGTAGGAACATCCTCAATGGCTGCTGTGTAGGAACATCTTCATTGGCTGCTGTGTAGGAACAGTCTCATTGGCTGCTGTGTCTATCTATCTATCTATCTATCTATCTATCTATCTATCTATCTATCTATCTATCTATCTATCTATCTATCTATCTATCTATCTATCTATATGTCTCTATCTCTATCTATCTATCTAGTGACTCTCAGGGCGGCGCGGCCCCCTTTTATACCCTTCCTGGACGATGAAGATGTTCCTGCACATGAAGATGTTCCTACACAGCAGCCATTGAGGATGTTCCTACACAGCAGCCAATGAAAATGTTCCTACACAGCAGCCAGATTGTGACATCACAGAGCATCCCTGTGATGTCACAATCTGGCTGCTGTGTAGGAACATTTTCATTGGCTGCTGTGTAGGAACATCCTCAATGGCTGCTGTGTAGGAACATCTTCATTGGCTGCTGTGTAGGAACAGTCTCATTGGCTGCTGTGTCTATCTATCTATCTATCTATCTATCTATCTATCTATCTATCTATCTATCTATCTATCTATATGTCTCTATCTCTATCTATCTATCTAGTGACTCTCAGGGCGGCGCGGCCCCCTTTTATACCCTTCCTGGACGATGAAGATGTTCCTGCACATGAAGATGTTCCTACACAGCAGCCATTGAGGATGTTCCTACACAGCAGCCAATGAAAATGTTCCTACACAGCAGCCAGATTGTGACATCAAAGAGCATCCCTGTGATGTCACAATCTGGCTGCTGTGTAGGAACATTTTCATTGGCTGCTGTGTAGGAACATCCTCAATGGCTGCTGTGTAGGAACATCTTCATTGGCTGCTGTGTAGGAACAGTCTCATTGGCTGCTGTGTCTATCTATCTATCTATCTATCTATCTATCTATCTATCTATCTATCTATCTATCTGTCTCTATCTCTATCTATCTATCTATCTAGTGACTCTCAGGGCGGCGCGGCCCCCTTTTATACCCTTCCTGGACGATGAAGATGTTCCTGCACATGAAGATGTTCCTACACAGGAGCCATTGAGGATGTTCCTACACAGCAGCCAATGAAAATGTTCCTACACAGCAGCCAGATTGTGACATCACAGAGCATCCCTGAGATGTCACAATCTGGCTGCTGTGTAAGAACATTTTCATTGGCTGCTGTGTAGGAACATCCTCAATGGCTGCTGTGTAGGAACATCTTCATTGGCTGCTGTGTAGGAACAGTCTCATTGGCTGCTGTGTCTATCTATCTATCTATCTATCTATCTATCTATCTATCTATCTATCTATATGTCTCTATCTCTATCTATCTATCTAGTGACTCTCAGGGCGGCGCGGCCCCCTTTTATACCCTTCCTGGACGATGAAGATGTTCCTGCACATGAAGATGTTCCTACACAGCAGCCATTGAGGATGTTCCTACACAGCAGCCAATGAAAATGTTCCTACACAGCAGCCAGATTGTGACATCACAGAGCATCCCTGTGATGTCACAATCTGGCTGCTGTGTAGGAACATTTTCATTGGCTGCTGTGTAGGAACATCCTCAATGGCTGCTGTGTAGGAACATCTTCATTGGCTGCTGTGTAGGAACAGTCTCATTGGCTGCTGTGTCTATCTATCTATCTATCTATCTATCTATCTATCTATCTATCTATCTATCTATCTATCTATCTATCTATCTATCTATCTATATGTCTCTATCTCTATCTATCTATCTAGTGACTCTCAGGGCGGCGCGGCCCCCTTTTATACCCTTCCTGGACGATGAAGATGTTCCTGCACATGAAGATGTTCCTACACAGCAGCCATTGAGGATGTTCCTACACAGCAGCCAATGAAAATGTTCCTACACAGCAGCCAGATTGTGACATCACAGAGCATCCCTGTGATGTCACAATCTGGCTGCTGTGTAAGAACATTTTCATTGGCTGCTGTGTAGGAACATCCTCAATGGCTGCTGTGTAGGAACATCTTCATTGGCTGCTGTGTAGGAACAGTCTCATTGGCTGCTGTGTCTATCTATCTATCTATCTATCTATCTATCTATCTATCTATCTATCTATCTATCTATCTATCTATCTATCTATCTATCTATCTATCTATATGTCTCTATCTCTATCTATCTATCTATCTAGTGACTCTCAGGGCGGCGCAGCCCCCTTTTATACCCTTCCTGGACGATGAAGATGTTCCTGCACATGAAGATGTTCCTACACAGCAGCCATTGAGGATGTTCCTACACAGCAGCCAATGAAAATGTTCCTACACAGCAGCCAGATTGTGACATCACAGAGCATCCCTGTGATGTCACAATCTGGCTGCTGTGTAAGAACATTTTCATTGGCTGCTGTGTAGGAACATCCTCAATGGCTGCTGTGTAGGAACATCTTCATTGGCTGCCGAGTAGGAACAGTCTCATTGGCTGCTGTGTCTATCTATCTATCTATCTATCTATCTATCTATCTATCTATCTATCTATCTATCTATCTATCTATCTATCTATCTATCTATCTATCTATCTATCTATCTATCTATCTATCTATCTATCTATCTATCTCTATCTATCTATCTAGTGACTCTCAGGGCGGCGCGGCCCCCTTTTATACCCTTCCTGGACGATGAAGATGTTCCTGCACATGAAGATGTTCCTACACAGCAGCCATTGAGGATGTTCCTACACAGCAGCCAATGAAAATGTTCCTACACAGCAGCCAGATTGTGACATCACAGAGCATCCCTGTGATGTCACAATCTGGCTGCTGTGTAGGAACATTTTCATTGGCTGCTGTGTAGGAACATCCTCAATGGCTGCTGTGTAGGAACATCTTCATTGGCTGCTGTGTAGGAACAGTCTCATTGGCTGCTGTGTCTATCTATCTATCTATCTATCTATCTATCTATCTATCTATCTATCTATCTATCTATCTATCTATCTATCTATCTATCTATCTATCTATCTATCTATCTATATGTCTCTATCTATCTATCTAGTGACTCTCAGGGCGGCGCGGCCCCCTTTTATACCCTTCCTGGACGATGAAGATGTTCCTGCACATGAAGATGTTCCTACACAGCAGCCATTGAGGATGTTCCTACACAGCAGCCAATGAAAATGTTCCTACACAGCAGCCAGATTGTGACATCACAGAGCATCCCTGTGATGTCACAATCTGGCTGCTGTGTAAGAACATTTTCATTGGCTGCTGTGTAGGAACATCCTCAATGGCTGCTATGTAGGAACATCTTCATTGGCTGCTGTGTAGGAACAGTCTCATTGGCTGCTGTGTCTATCTATCAATCTATCAATCTATCAATCTATCTATCTATCAATCTATCTATCTATCTATCTATCTATCTATCTATCTATCTATCTATCTATCTATCTATCTATATGTCTCTATCTCTATCTATCTATCTATCTAGTGACTCTCAGGGCGGCGCGGCCCCCTTTTATACCCTTCCTGGACGATGAAGATGTTCCTGCACATGAAGATGTTCCTACACAGCAGCCATTGAGGATGTTCCTACACAGCAGCCAATGAAAATGTTCCTACACAGCAGCCAGATTGTGACATCACAGAGCATCCCTGTGATGTCACAATCTGGCTGCTGTGTAGGAACATTTTCATTGGCTGCTGTGTAGGAACATCCTCAATGGCTGCTGTGTAGGAACATCTTCATTGGCTGCTGTGTAGGAACAGTCTCATTGGCTGCTGTGTCTATCTATCTATCTATCTATCTATCTATCTATCTATCTATCTATCTATCTATCTATCTATCTATCTATCTATATGTCTCTATCTCTATCTATCTATCTAGTGACTCTCAGGGCGGCGCGGCCCCCTTTTATACCCTTCCTGGACGATGAAGATGTTCCTGCACATGAAGATGTTCCTACACAGCAGCCATTGAGGATGTTCCTACACAGCAGCCAATGAAAATGTTCCTACACAGCAGCCAGATTGTGACATCACAGAGCATCCCTGTGATGTCACAATCTGGCTGCTGTGTAGGAACATTTTCATTGGCTGCTGTGTAGGAACATCCTCAATGGCTGCTGTGTAGGAACATCTTCATTGGCTGCTGTGTAGGAACAGTCTCATTGGCTGCTGTGTCTATCTATCTATCTATCTATCTATCTATCTATCTATCTATCTATCTATCTATCTATCTATCTATCTATCTATCTATCTATCTATCTATATGTCTCTATCTCTATCTATCTATCTATCTAGTGACTCTCAGGGCGGCGCGGCCCCCTTTTATACCCTTCCTGGACGATGAAGATGTTCCTGCACATGAAGATGTTCCTACACAGCAGCCATTGAGGATGTTCCTACACAGCAGCCAATGAAAATGTTCCTACACAGCAGCCAGATTGTGACATCACAGAGCATCCCTGTGATGTCACAATCTGGCTGCTGTGTAAGAACATTTTCATTGGCTGCTGTGTAGGAACATCCTCAATGGCTGCTATGTAGGAACATCTTCATTGGCTGCTGTGTAGGAACAGTCTCATTGGCTGCTGTGTCTATCTATCAATCTATCAATCTATCAATCTATCTATCTATCAATCTATCTATCTATCTATCTATCTATCTATCTATCTATCTATCTATCTATATGTCTCTATCTCTATCTATCTATCTAGTGACTCTCAGGGCGGCGCGGCCCCCTTTTATACCCTTCCTGGACGATGAAGATGTTCCTGCACATGAAGATGTTCCTACACAGCAGCCATTGAGGATGTTCCTACACAGCAGCCAATGAAAATGTTCCTACACAGCAGCCAGATTGTGACATCACAGAGCATCCCTGTGATGTCACAATCTGGCTGCTGTGTAGGAACATTTTCATTGGCTGCTGTGTAGGAACATCCTCAATGGCTGCTGTGTAGGAACATCTTCATTGGCTGCTGTGTAGGAACAGTCTCATTGGCTGCTGTGTCTATCTATCTATCTATCTATCTATCTATCTATCTATCTATCTATCTATCTATCTATCTATCTATCTATCTATCTATCTATCTATCTATCTATCTATCTATATGTCTCTATCTCTATCTATCTATCTAGTGACTCTCAGGGCGGCGCGGCCCCCTTTTATACCCTTCCTGGACGATGAAGATGTTCCTGCACATGAAGATGTTCCTACACAGCAGCCATTGAGGATGTTCCTACACAGCAGCCAATGAAAATGTTCCTACACAGCAGCCAGATTGTGACATCACAGAGCATCCCTGTGATGTCACAATCTGGCTGCTGTGTAGGAACATTTTCATTGGCTGCTGTGTAGGAACATCCTCAATGGCTGCTGTGTAGGAACATCTTCATTGGCTGCTGTGTAGGAACAGTCTCATTGGCTGCTGTGTCTATCTATCTATCTATCTATCTATCTATCTATCTATCTATCTATCTATCTATCTATCTATCTATCTATCTATCTATCTATCTATCTATCTATATGTCTCTATCTCTATCTATCTATCTATCTAGTGACTCTCAGGGCGGCGCGGCCCCCTTTTATACCCTTCCTGGACGATGAAGATGTTCCTGCACATGAAGATGTTCCTACACAGCAGCCATTGAGGATGTTCCTACACAGCAGCCAATGAAAATGTTCCTACACAGCAGCCAGATTGTGACATCACAGAGCATCCCTGAGATGTCACAATCTGGCTGCTGTGTAAGAACATTTTCATTGGCTGCTGTGTAGGAACATCCTCAATGGCTGCTGTGTAGGAACATCTTCATTGGCTGCTGTGTAGGAACAGTCTCATTGGCTGCTGTGTCTATCTATCTATCTATCTATCTATCTATCTATCTATCTATCTATCTATCTATCTATCTATCTATCTATCTATCTATCTATCTATCTATCTATCTATCTATCTATATGTCTCTATCTCTATCTATCTATCTAGTGACTCTCAGGGCGGCGCGGCCCCCTTTTATACCCTTCCTGGACGATGAAGATGTTCCTGCACATGAAGATGTTCCTACACAGCAGCCATTGAGGATGTTCCTACACAGCAGCCAATGAAAATGTTCCTACACAGCAGCCAGATTGTGACATCACAGAGCATCCCTGTGATGTCACAATCTGGCTGCTGTGTAAGAACATTTTCATTGGCTGCTGTGTAGGAACATCCTCAATGGCTGCTATGTAGGAACATCTTCATTGGCTGCTGTGTAGGAACAGTCTCATTGGCTGCTGTGTCTATCTATCAATCTATCAATCTATCAATCTATCTATCTATCAATCTATCTATCTATCTATCTATCTATCTATCTATCTATCTATCTATCTATCTATCTATCTATCTATCTATCTATCTATCTATCTATCTATCTATATGTCTCTATCTCTATCTATCTATCTAGTGACTCTCAGGGCGGCGCGGCCCCCTTTTATACCCTTCCTGGACGATGAAGATGTTCCTGCACATGAAGATGTTCCTACACAGCAGCCATTGAGGATGTTCCTACACAGCAGCCAATGAAAATGTTCCTACACAGCAGCCAGATTGTGACATCACAGAGCATCCCTGTGATGTCACAATCTGGCTGCTGTGTAGGAACATTTTCATTGGCTGCTGTGTAGGAACATCCTCAATGGCTGCTGTGTAGGAACATCTTCATTGGCTGCTGTGTAGGAACAGTCTCATTGGCTGCTGTGTCTATCTATCTATCTATCTATCTATCTATCTATCTATCTATCTATCTATCTATCTATCTATCTATCTATCTATATGTCTCTATCTCTATCTATCTATCTAGTGACTCTCAGGGCGGCGCGGCCCCCTTTTATACCCTTCCTGGACGATGAAGATGTTCCTGCACATGAAGATGTTCCTACACAGCAGCCATTGAGGATGTTCCTACACAGCAGCCAATGAAAATGTTCCTACACAGCAGCCAGATTGTGACATCACAGAGCATCCCTGTGATGTCACAATCTGGCTGCTGTGTAGGAACATTTTCATTGGCTGCTGTGTAGGAACATCCTCAATGGCTGCTGTGTAGGAACATCTTCATTGGCTGCTGTGTAGGAACAGTCTCATTGGCTGCTGTGTCTATCTATCTATCTATCTATCTATCTATCTATCTATCTATCTATCTATCTATCTATCTATATGTCTCTATCTCTATCTATCTATCTAGTGACTCTCAGGGCGGCGCGGCCCCCTTTTATACCCTTCCTGGACGATGAAGATGTTCCTGCACATGAAGATGTTCCTACACAGCAGCCATTGAGGATGTTCCTACACAGCAGCCAATGAAAATGTTCCTACACAGCAGCCAGATTGTGACATCACAGAGCATCCCTGTGATGTCACAATCTGGCTGCTGTGTAGGAACATTTTCATTGGCTGCTGTGTAGGAACATCCTCAATGGCTGCTGTGTAGGAACATCTTCATTGGCTGCTGTGTAGGAACAGTCTCATTGGCTGCTGTGTCTATCTATCTATCTATCTATCTATCTATCTATCTATCTATCTATCTATCTATCTATCTATCTATCTATCTATCTATCTATCTATCTATCTATCTGTCTCTATCTCTATCTATCTATCTATCTAGTGACTCTCAGGGCGGCGCGGCCCCCTTTTATACCCTTCCTGGACGATGAAGATGTTCCTGCACATGAAGATGTTCCTACACAGGAGCCATTGAGGATGTTCCTACACAGCAGCCAATGAAAATGTTCCTACACAGCAGCCAGATTGTGACATCACAGAGCATCCCTGAGATGTCACAATCTGGCTGCTGTGTAAGAACATTTTCATTGGCTGCTGTGTAGGAACATCCTCAATGGCTGCTGTGTAGGAACATCTTCATTGGCTGCTGTGTAGGAACAGTCTCATTGGCTGCTGTGTCTATCTATCTATCTATCTATCTATCTATCTATCTATCTATCTATCTATCTATCTATCTATCTATCTATCTATCTATATGTCTCTATCTCTATCTATCTATCTAGTGACTCTCAGGGCGGCGCGGCCCCCTTTTATACCCTTCCTGGACGATGAAGATGTTCCTGCACATGAAGATGTTCCTACACAGCAGCCATTGAGGATGTTCCTACACAGCAGCCAATGAAAATGTTCCTACACAGCAGCCAGATTGTGACATCACAGAGCATCCCTGTGATGTCACAATCTGGCTGCTGTGTAGGAACATTTTCATTGGCTGCTGTGTAGGAACATCCTCAATGGCTGCTGTGTAGGAACATCTTCATTGGCTGCTGTGTAGGAACAGTCTCATTGGCTGCTGTGTCTATCTATCTATCTATCTATCTATCTATCTATCTATCTATCTATCTATCTATCTATCTATCTATCTATCTATCTATCTATCTATCTATCTATCTATCTATCTATCTATCTATATGTCTCTATCTCTATCTATCTATCTAGTGACTCTCAGGGCGGCGCGGCCCCCTTTTATACCCTTCCTGGACGATGAAGATGTTCCTGCACATGAAGATGTTCCTACACAGCAGCCATTGAGGATGTTCCTACACAGCAGCCAATGAAAATGTTCCTACACAGCAGCCAGATTGTGACATCACAGAGCATCCCTGTGATGTCACAATCTGGCTGCTGTGTAAGAACATTTTCATTGGCTGCTGTGTAGGAACATCCTCAATGGCTGCTGTGTAGGAACATCTTCATTGGCTGCTGTGTAGGAACAGTCTCATTGGCTGCTGTGTCTATCTATCTATCTATCTATCTATCTATCCATCTATCTATCTATCTATCTATCTATCTATCTATCTATCTATCTATCTATCTATCTATCTATCTATCTATCTATCTATCTATCTATATGTCTCTATCTCTATCTATCTATCTAGTGACTCTCAGGGCGGCGCGGCCCCCTTTTATACCCTTCCTGGACGATGAAGATGTTCCTGCACATGAAGATGTTCCTACACAGCAGCCATTGAGGATGTTCCTACACAGCAGCCAATGAAAATGTTCCTACACAGCAGCCAGATTGTGACATCACAGAGCATCCCTGTGATGTCACAATCTGGCTGCTGTGTAGGAACATTTTCATTGGCTGCTGTGTAGGAACATCCTCAATGG
>NW_028175591.1:135000-138000 GCF_949987555.1 Borostomias antarcticus
GCGGCGCGGCCCCCTTTTATACCCTTCCTGGACGATGAAGATGTTCCTGCACATGAAGATGTTCCTACACAGCAGCCATTGAGGATGTTCCTACACAGCAGCCAATGAAAATGTTCCTACACAGCAGCCAGATTGTGACATCACAGAGCATCCCTGTGATGTCACAATCTGGCTGCTGTGTAAGAACATTTTCATTGGCTGCTGTGTAGGAACATCCTCAATGGCTGCTATGTAGGAACATCTTCATTGGCTGCTGTGTAGGAACAGTCTCATTGGCTGCTGTGTCTATCTATCAATCTATCAATCTATCAATCTATCTATCTATCTATCAATCTATCTATCTATCTATCTATCTATCTATCTATCTATCTATCTATCTATCTATCTATCTATCTATCTATCTATCTATCTATCTATCTATCTATATGTCTCTATCTCTATCTATCTATCTAGTGACTCTCAGGGCGGCGCGGCCCCCTTTTATACCCTTCCTGGACGATGAAGATGTTCCTGCACATGAAGATGTTCCTACACAGCAGCCATTGAGGATGTTCCTACACAGCAGCCAATGAAAATGTTCCTACACAGCAGCCAGATTGTGACATCACAGAGCATCCCTCTGATGTCACAATCTGGCTGCTGTGTAAGAACATTTTCATTGGCTGCTGTGTAGGAACATCCTCAATGGCTGCTGTGTAGGAACATCTTCATTGGCTGCTGTGTAGGAACAGTCTCATTGGCTGCTGTGTCTATCTATCTATCTATCTATCTATCTATCTATCTATCTATCTATCTATCTATCTATCTATCTATCTATCTATCCATCTATATGTCTCTATCTCTATCTATCTATCTAGTGACTCTCAGGGCGGTGCGGCCCCCTTTTATACCCTTCCTGGACGATGAAGATGTTCCTGCACATGAAGATGTTCCTACACAGCAGCCATTGAGGATGTTCCTACACAGCAGCCAATGAAAATGTTCCTACACAGCAGCCAGATTGTGACATCACAGAGCATCCCTGTGATGTCACAATCTGGCTGCTGTGTAGGAACATTTTCATTGGCTGCTGTGTAGGAACATCCTCAATGGCTGCTGTGTAGGAACATCTTCATTGGCTGCTGTGTAGGAACAGTCTCATTGGCTGCTGTGTCTATCTATCTATCTATCTATCTATCCATCTATCTATCTATCTATCTATCTATCTATCTATCTATCTATCTATCTATCTATCTATCTATCTATCTATCTATCTATCTATCTATCTATATGTCTCTATCTCTATCTATCTATCTAGTGACTCTCAGGGCGGCGCGGCCCCCTTTTATACCCTTCCTGGACGATGAAGATGTTCCTGCACATGAAGATGTTCCTACACAGCAGCCATTGAGGATGTTCCTACACAGCAGCCAATGAAAATGTTCCTACACAGCAGCCAGATTGTGACATCACAGAGCATCCCTGTGATGTCACAATCTGGCTGCTGTGTAGGAACATTTTCATTGGCTGCTGTGTAGGAACATCCTCAATGGCTGCTGTGTAGGAACATCTTCATTGGCTGCTGTGTAGGAACAGTCTCATTGGCTGCTGTGTCTATCTATCTATCTATCTATCTATCTATCTATCTATCTATCTATCTATCTATCTATCTATCTATCTATCTATCTATCTATCTATCTATCTATATCTCTATCTATCTATCTAGTGACTCTCAGGGCGGCGCGGCCCCCTTTTATACCCTTCCTGGACGATGAAGATGTTCCTGCACATGAAGATGTTCCTACACAGCAGCCATTGAGGATGTTCCTACACAGCAGCCAATGAAAATGTTCCTACACAGCAGCCAGATTGTGACATCACAGAGCATCCCTGTGATGTCACAATCTGGCTGCTGTGTAGGAACCTTTTCATTGGCTGCTGTGTAGGAACATCCTCAATGGCTGCTGTGTAGGAACATCTTCATTGGCTGCTGTGTAGGAACAGTCTCATTGGCTGCTGTGTCTATCTATCTATCTATCTATCTATCTATCTATCTATCTATCTATCTATCTATCTATCTATCTATCTATCTATCTATCTATCTATCTATCTATCTATATGTCTCTATCTCTATCTATCTATCTAGTGACTCTCAGGGCGGCGCGGCCCCCTTTTATACCCTTCCTGGACGATGAAGATGTTCCTGCACATGAAGATGTTCCTACACAGCAGCCATTGAGGATGTTCCTACACAGCAGCCAATGAAAATGTTCCTACACAGCAGCCAGATTGTGACATCACAGAGCATCCCTGTGATGTCACAATCTGGCTGCTGTGTAGGAACATTTTCATTGGCTGCTGTGTAGGAACATCCTCAATGGCTGCTGTGTAGGAACATCTTCATTGGCTGCTGTGTAGGAACAGTCTCATTGGCTGCTGTGTCTATCTATCTATCTATCTATCTATCTATCTATCTATATGTCTCTATCTCTATCTATCTATCTAGTGACTCTCAGGGCGGCGCGGCCCCCTTTTATACCCTTCCTGGACGATGAAGATGTTCCTGCACATGAAGATGTTCCTACACAGCAGCCATTGAGGATGTTCCTACACAGCAGCCAATGAAAATGTTCCTACACAGCAGCCAGATTGTGACATCACAGAGCATCCCTGTGATGTCACAATCTGGCTGCTGTGTAGGAACATTTTCATTGGCTGCTGTGTAGGAACATCCTCAATGGCTGCTGTGTAGGAACATCTTCATTGGCTGCTGTGTAGGAACAGTCTCATTGGCTGCTGTGTCTATCTATCTATCTATCTATCTATCTATCTATCTATCTATCTATCTATCTATATGTCTCTATCTATCTATCTAGTGACTCTCAGGGCGGCGCGGCCCCCTTTTATACCCTTCCTGGACGATGAAGATGTTCCTGCACATGAAGATGTTCCTACACAGCAGCCATTGAGGATGTTCCTACACAGCAGCCAATGAAAATGTTCCTACACAGCAGCCAGATT
>NW_028175590.1:5000-10000 GCF_949987555.1 Borostomias antarcticus
AGAGAGAGAGACAGAGAGAGAGAGAGAGACATAGAGAGAGACAGAGAGAGAGAGAGACATAGAGATAGAGAGAGAGAGACAGAGAGACAGAGAGAGAGAGAGAGAGAGAGAGACAGAGAGAGAGAGACAGAGAGAGAGAGAGAGAGAGAGAGAGAGAGAGAGAGAGAGAGAGAGAGACACCTGATCAGTCTGGTCAGAAAAAATGTGTTGCCACTGCTTCCAATATAATCTGCTGCTAAATATGCTAGTCGGCGTCAGTAGTGTGTTGTGTGTGTGTGTGTGTGTGTGTGTGTGTGCGCGTGTGTGTGTGTGTTGGCAGGTGTAACAGATTATGGACATGACAAATATTATACAAACCATATTGTGGGACTGACACAGGGATGTTAGTGATCACACACCACACCTGATAAAGACCTGCTGTCCTCCCCGCCCGAGCCAGGGACATCCTGCTGTCCCCTACACAGTGACCAATCAACAGGACATCCTGCTGTCCCCTACACAGTGACCAATCAACAGGACATCCTGCTGTCCCCTACACAGTGACCAATCAACAGGACATCCTGCTGTCCCCTACACAGTGACCAATCAACGGGACATCCTGCTGTCCCCTACACAGTGACCAATCAACAGGACATCCTGCTGTCCCCTACACAGTGACCAATCAACGGGAGACCACCCAGAGGGACACAGGGTTCATTTGGACTGGTTCCTTTCAAACCCACAGCAAACCTGCCAGAACCATCTCTAGTCAAATGACATGGACATGGTCTGGTTCAAGGTTCAAGGCTTTTATTGTCATGTGTATTTATAAAATACAATGAAATGCACTGTGCCCGGCACTCTCAGACATCAAGACATGACTTAAGACATAAGACAGTAAGACATTACAACAATATGACAGGAGACGTTTACTAAATAAGACATTAAGACACTATAGACACTACGAAATACGACAATAAGACATAAAGACATTACAAGAGACATTAAAGTGCATAGAGCAAAAGTAGGAGCATCAGTGACATGGACAGTCTGACATGGACTGTGACATCATTCATTTAATTTCTGCTCTTTTCATATTGACACATTTGTTTTTCCATCTATTATTGAATTGTGTGTTCAGGTTATTTTAATAGCTGATTCGTATGAATTCAATAAATATTATTAAGCTTTGATCACGTTGCAGCGTCATCACATGATCTTTAGGTCACTTGATTGAGTTAAGACCTCCTCCTTCAGACTGAGATTGATCAATTAGACTGTGATAAAGGTTATCTGTTTCCCTGTACAAAACAGGGAAGTTATTTAATGTATTAAATACATATCAAAGATTATACCTAGTCATATAGTCATATATACATAGCTCTAACTCTTAGAATGCTACACAAGTAACCTAGTGCCTATGATGTATCTAGTGCAGTAGTGTGTAGTTAGAGGCAAGATGCTACGTTGGCAGTTCCAATCCCAGCTCCTCCTGTCCATATATCAGTGTCCTTAGGCGAGACACTGAACCCCAAATTGCTCCCAACGAGCAAGCAAGCGCAGCTGGCGCCATTGGTGTGTGAATGTGTGTGAATAGGTGAATGCTTTGGATAAAAGCACACACACATATATATATATACACACACACACACACACACACATATATATATATATATACAGTATATATATCTATATCTATCTCTCTCTCTCTCTCTCTCTCTCTCTCTCTCTCTATATATATATATATATAAGTGCAGCCCATTAACCATTCACCAGACTCGCCATGCCAAGGGCTGCATCCTCTGGCCATAATGGTGAGGTGGGAAGCATGCAGCTCTCTGTGTAACCTAGGGCTGTCCCTGCTTAAATACGTGCATTAAGTAAGTCCGTCCATCGCCTGAGTTTTTGGTGGCGTTGTGGTCCCGTCTGACCAGCACCCCCAAACATGGATATGCAAGTTCTTTCTTAATTGACCCAACCCTCTCCCTGTTGGTATACAGCCACCTCCGTCACCATGCTCCTCATGGCCGTGCACAGCTGAGAAAGGTGGTGGTCATCCTGGGTCACACCCCCTGGACTCCACATCCATCCATCCTGCCTCGACTACTCCTCTCCCTCTGTGTACAATGACACAGTCTATAAGCAAAATTCTCATGAGATTCCGACCCTCGACAAGATCCAGAGTTAACAAATCACTTCCTTCTTTTACTTCCACTTCTACAGTTAGTTGTATTTAGTAGGCCTATTTTAGTATAGTAGTGTACTATCTTAGAACATCGTGATGTCTTGTGTACTGTAGGCTATGTTGCATATTTGCATTACTTTCATGAGTGCTACAACGTGCAACGTTCATGAACTGTAGAAGGCCTAGGCCTGCATTTCAGTATACTGTGATGTCTTATTGTAGCTAATAACTTGGCGCTATGAAAATGCTAATGTCCCACCCTAGGGAATAATAAAAATGATCCTATCCGATCAACCATATTCCTAGTGCGGCGAGATAATGCCCACTTGCTAACGTTCGTCATTCAAACACTTCTGCAATGAACTATAATATCCATTCATGAATATGGCCTATTGGTCCGTAGGCCTAATGGTGAATGTGTGTGAATAGGCTATGTTGTCAATAGCGTAATCATCACAAACATTTGAATAGATTTCCTCCCTGTCTTTCTGTGACATGCGCTATCAGCAAACACTAAAAATAATTTATTTATATAAGGCTAACCTATCCAACCATACAACTGGACCACTCCAATGAATGTTGAATGTACTTTTATTCTGTAAGTTTTACAGAATCAGTGTCCACATATGCATGCACCATCTGACAGGAAATAGGCCTTCTGAAATACACGCAGTGATCTACAATGAACCCTGGTGAGAATGATGAATGACAAAATACAATAAGTGCATTAATAAAAGTGTAAATGTCCAGCCATCCAACCGACGGCAACATTCATCAACAGATCCATCAATGTTTGTCTGGTCTATTTGTCTGGTGTGGAAGAAAAATCTACCCTTGATTGCTGTAGCTCAAACTCATAAATCTGTTTGATATGCTTTTTAATGGTGGTGTGATGTTTTTGAGCATGTTAGTGTGATAAGAGATTTGAACAGATCTTTAATTCCGCGTGTTTAGTCGCGGAACGTTTTCCCCATTCGAAAAGTTAGCCACGGACATCGATATGTCTTGCGCTAATGTAATCCAGGTTGTGGTTTTCGTCGCAGGACAGCTCGTTACGGCAGTGGTGCTGTATTGTTCTGAGATTGACAACAACCCCCATGTTGTAGTAATATTCTGATGTGGTTGGGAGAGTAACTTGCCTCCTGCAGTGTCTTGATCTGCGCACTTTGCTGAGCTGAAATCTTGGGTCATCTGGCTGTAATCACAGTATTTATTTGTCACATAGTTCTGGGACGTGAAAGGTATTTGTGCATTAAGCGCTGGTTAAATGGAAGTTAAAGATAAAATAGCCTTTAGTCAAAACTTGTTTGCATGTATTGGGTTGGACTTGGCTGAATGCCTTTCATTGTGAAAAGATATGGCCTATATTTTTTGTGATAGGATTGATTTTGACTTTAGACATATAATTATTTCTATAAGCAAAATATGCATCTAAAGAAATAAATTACTTATTTTGGAATTACATTGGTCTTCGACATTGCAGGGTTATTTTGACAGTAGTGAATTATTGATTGTCTCTCAAGGTTAGGATTCTAGCTTCTGATTGGCTGGCTAGGTTGGCAGAGAGTTTGATTGATAGCCTATAGCTAGACTAGCTACACTAGGTCGCCACTCGCCAGCAACACCTCTAATTAATAAAAATACAAATGATTTTATATTCAAATAAACTGGATGGGCGTGTGTCCTAGCCCCACCAATCTTCAGTGGGCTAATGGATTGTGGGGGAAGGAGTGCTTCTAACGTTAGCAGGTGCTGTTGTGGTCATGACTGCTCCATTCCATTTACATGTTTTGCCGGTCTGCCGCAGGTGTTGGGCTGAATTCATTAGTTTGATTGATAGATGGATGGATTTAACATCCAAAGTATTGTGCGAGTATTGTGTAGGCCTGTGTGTAAGAGATGAATGGTTGTAACCATGAACTCAGCCAGGTAGATTATCAGCATTAATCACCAGCCTCAATTTATTTGATTACGCTCGCGTGAGGACTTTCTTCGATGTGTTGTCATTAATTTAAACCACCATCTCATCTAGGCTACTTCGTGTTGATGCATTTTTATTTATGCTTTCATGTTTTTTGAGTGCAATCAACATTTTCCAGGATTCCAAATTAAGTCCAGTAAATTATGCTTTCCAGCAAGTTCCAAACAGGACTGGCTTTATCCAAAGTGACTGTAGTACCACTCTACTCACCAGAACAGCACAAGTGCACCTCCTTTCTAAACAAATTCCCTACATTCTTTCGATTAGGAACTAGGGACATTGAATTAGAAAATCATCATTTTTGATCATTGACTCAAACAAACCAATTTGTTGTTCAATGATTATACAGATTTGACTATATATGCCTAATATGCCTAAATCATGTTTGCCCATATCTGCGGTGAGGTTCAAAATAGTAGGCCTCTTCATCTATTGAAGGTGATGTTACAAAGTAACATGCAGGACATGGACAGACGTCTGCACATTTGTAAAAACATTCACACACCCAATATTTATTCACAAGTAGGCCTACAAACTTCTGCATCATTACTGATATATAAACCTGTTCAATATGTCCCGTCATATTCAAGAGTGCCTAAGAGGAAGCAGGAAAAGCCGTCCCATGGGACCTTAATTCGGAAAAAATATGTACGGTAGCCTATAAGAAAAATAGAAATGTGGTATATGGAATTATGAGGTCGGAATATAATCATTTAAGTTATGGTATAACTTGCTACAGTATGTTGCTATGTTTGCATGCAGTATGGTTTATTCTATTCTACTTACCTGGAGGCCCCTCCCCCCTGGGGGCAGTATCTATAGCTATCTCTTTAGTTGAGGTAAGGGAACGCCCCT
>NW_028175590.1:15000-17163 GCF_949987555.1 Borostomias antarcticus
AATACCACCGTCCACACCAGGGGGAGGACAGAGGAGACGAGAGGAGAGGAGGAGAGAGGAGGAGAGGAGGAGAGGAGAGGAGAGGGACTGGCACTGAGCATAATACCACCGTCCACACCAGGGGGAGGACAGAGGAGACGAGAGGAGAGGAGGAGAGGAGAGGAGAGGGACTGGCACTGAGCATAATACCACCGTCCACACAGGGGGAGGACAGAGGAGACGAGAGGAGAGGAGGAGAGAAGAGAGGAGGAGAAGGGGAGAGGAGAGGAGAGGGACTGGCACTGAGCATAATACCACCGTCCACACCAGGGGGAGGACAGAGGAGACGAGAGGAGAGGAGGAGAGAGGAGGAGAGGAGGAGAGGAGAGGAGAGGGACTGGCACTGAGCATAATACCACCGTCCACACCAGGGGGAGGACAGAGGAGACGAGAGGAGAGGAGGAGAGAAGAGGAGGAGAGGAGGAGAGGGACTGGTACTGAGCATAATACCACCGTCCACACCAGGGGGAGGACAGAGGAGACGAGAGGATAGGAGGAGAGGAGAGGAGGAGAGGGACTGGCACTGAGCATAATACCACCGTCCACACCAGGGGGAGGACAGAGGAGACGAGAGGAGAGGAGAGGAGGAGAGGGACTGGCACTGAGCATAATACCACCGTCCACACAGGGGGAGGACAGAGGAGACGAGAGGAGAGGAGGAGAGGAGAGGGACTGGCACTGAGCATAATACCACCGTCCACACCAGGGGGAGGACAGAGGAGACGAGAGGAGAGGAGGAGAGAAGAGGAGGAGAGGAGGAGAGGGACTGGCACTGAGCATAATACCACCGTCCACACCAGGGGGAGGACAGAGGAGACGAGAGGAGAGGAGGAGAGAGGAGGAGAGGAGGAGTAGGGGAGAGGAGAGGGACTGGCACTGAGCATTATACCACCGTCCACACCAGGGGGAGGACAGAGGAGACGAGGAGAGGAGAGGAGAGGAGAGGAGAGGAGAGGAGAGGAGAGGAGAGGGACTGGCACTGAGCATAATACCACCGTCCACACCAGGGGGAGGACAGAGGAGACGAGAGGAGAGGAGGAGAGAGGAGGAGAAGGGGAGAGGAGAGGAGGGTAAGGGGCAGAAGTGGAGGGGAGAAGACGAGAGGAAAGAAGATGAGAGGAGGGTAAGGGGCAGAAGTGGAGGGGAGAAGACGAGAGGAGAGGAGAGGAGATGAGAGGAGGGTAAGGGGCAGAAGTGGAGGGGAGAAGACGAGAGGAGAGGAGAGGAGAGGAGGGTAAGGGGCAGAAGTGGAGGAGAGGAGATGAGATGAGAGGTGTAAGTGTGTCTTTCTCTCTCACACACACTCTCGGGGACACTGGCCAACCTAGCGGCCGACTGGCCGCCATCAAAGTGGCCGCAGACACACAATGTAATTACCTGCCTGTTGCCACGGCAACACCTGGGTTTAGCGGGAGCGATAGCCTGTCTGGCAGCGGACGGGAGACCCTATCTCTCTCTCTCTCTCTCTCTCTCTTACTCTTCCCCCTCTCTCCCACTCCCTTTCTATTTTCTCTCTTCTTTGTAGGTGTCTGACCAGATAAACATTTAGAAAGGTAATTACAGACTCTAATGGCTCTGATGTCCAGGTGACACATCCTGCCAGAGAGAACCAGCCTGCCAGAGAGAACCAGCCCTCCAGAGAGAATCAGCCTGACAGCAGAGAGACAGAACCAGCCTGCCAGAGAGAACCAGCCTGACAGCAGAGAGACAGAACCAGCCTGCCAGAGAGAACCAGCCTGACCGCAGAGAGACAGAACCAGCCTGTCAGAGAGAACCAGCCTGACAGAGAGAACCAGCCTGACAGAGAGAATCAGCCTGCTAGAGAGAACCAGCCTGCCAGAGAGAATCAGCCTGACCGCAGAGACAGAACCAGCCTGCCAGAGAGAACCAGTCTGACAGCAGAGAGACAGAACCAGCCTGCCAGAGAGAACCAGCCTGCCAGAGAGAATCAGCCTGACCGCAGAGAGACAGAACCAGCCTGCCAGAGAGAACCAGCCTGACAGAGAGAACCAGCCTGACAGAGAGAATCAGCCTGACAGCAGAGAGACAGAACCAGCCTGCCAGGGAGAACCAGCCTGCCAGAGAGAACCAGCCTGACAGCAGAGAGACAGAACCAGCCTGCCA
>NW_028175588.1:0-2500 GCF_949987555.1 Borostomias antarcticus
CCTATCTTATCTTGCTTCGTCCTATCCTATCTTATCTTGCTTCGTCCTATCCTATCTTGAAGTAGGGAAATGCTTACTACTCAATCCAACATCGGTTATCAATGTTTATGTCTGTTACCAAGCAACCGATGCTTCTTTTCTGCGCTTCTCTGCTCGTGCGCGTGTCCCGTGTTGTATATATATACTTTGTAATACTTAGTAACGGTTATCTAGCACTTTGTACATAACATCATTTGTAACTCGGGAGATAGTGGGCTGAGTGGGCGTGGCTAAATCAGACACTTTGACTTAAGATCAGTTCTGTAACGGCTTTTCTGTCCTAATCCATGCTACCATGGTAACCAGCCAGTCAGGATGTTTCTGTAATACGGCCCCAGAGGTGTAAACTGTCCTGTCTGTTGCTAGGCAACGGCGGGAGGAGAGTGTGTTTATCAGTTCTGACCGACGCTACGCATGGAAACCATGGCAACTGGCTGGTCATCAGGCCGGGATCAATTACTTTCCTTCCTTTCCCCCCTTCCTGACTCTCCTCTCTCCTTCCTCCTCTCTCCCTCCCTCTCAAACCCTCCCGCCTCCCCTCCCCAATTCTCTGCACTCCTTCCCTCCCCCCCCCCCCACACACACACACACTGTGACTGTACCATGCGTAATGTAAACAACATGCGGACCGTTTACCATTCGGTCAAATGAAAAGCAGTCTTCCAGTGTGGGTTTGGAGGTTTTGAAGTCTTTTATTAACATACATCAGCACGTAGCATGTCACAAAAGATCTTGTGCTTATTTCAAAAACAGAGCGTGTGAGAAGCGGACAGAGAAAATAGGGGGAGAGAGAGAGAAACAAAAAGGCTTTAAAAAGGAGAGAGAGACGAAGGGAGCGGCTGAGCTAAACCTTGCTTCGGGGGGGGTCTAGTAGGACTATAGTAGCATGGGTGTACTCTCAGAGTAGTGTGGTAGTAGGGAGAGAGTAATATTCACTACCCTGGAGCCGGTCACAGAGGGGAGAAGAGGAGAGTAATATTATGTCAATCAGATGAAAGAGTCTGAAAAGTTACTGCTAAAGACGCTGGGCCACTCCCACTGGGCTACCGCCCAATCACGCCCCCTCCCACCAGGCGTCCGCCCAATCACAAGCCGAGGACGTGGAATGTACAGACACACAAATCTCTCCTCTAAAACAAACGTCCCTCAAAAACAGCTCCCACTCAATCCCGAAAGCAAAAACAAGCCCTCAAACGCTTCGTATGAGGACTGGAGGAATCAATAACAGGTGTTAGTCATCGTTGAGCTGCAGTTGATATCAAGACTATAGAACTATATACAGGACAGACAGGACAACACCACAGGTTTGGATTCTTATTGCTTCTAGATCCTACTAAGAACTCGGAGGTTAACAAATGCATCAGAACCGAAATCAGCATTTTTGGAACCAGCACTTTTGTTGTGGGATGGGATGGATGAGGCCAGCTGGAACAGAGGAACCTCCTTCTAGGTAAGAACGCAGGAAGACACAGGAACAGTCATGTCAGGAACGATGCGCACCATTGAATCCAGGGGTGACGTGGTGACTACAGAAGTGGGTATAGTGTAGCAGAAGTGTTACAGTTTTTACATGTTTAAAGAAGTGGGTATAATGTATATCCAGGGATAAAGAAGTGGGTATATTGTATATCCAGGGATAAAGAAGTGGGTATACTGTATATCCAGGGATAAAGAAGTGGTTTACTCCGTATCTGATTGAATCTAAACTTGATACTAAGTCCAAATGAAAAGCATGTAAAACCAGCAGCTCTTCTGTCAGGTTGGATCTCATTCAGACGGTGTTGGGGTGAAAGGTCAAAGCTGAGATGACTCTTTGGAAGTGGAGAATGACATGAGTTCTGTGCACAACAACACAGGAGTGGTCAGGAGAGTGGGCTTCATGGCTGGGTACCAAATATGGTTCTCCTGTCCTGTCCTGTCCCAGCCCCAGATATAGGGCCTGACCTGGGCTGACCTCTGCCCCAGATATAGGGCCTGACCTGGGCTGCCCTCTGCCCCTGACCTGGGCTGCCCTCTGCCCCTGACCTGGGCTGCCCTATGCCCCTGACATGGACCTGACCTGGGCTGCCCTCTGCCCCAGACATGGGCCTGACCTGGGCTGCCCTCTGCCCCTGACCTGGGCTGCCCTCTGCCCCTGACCTGGGCCTGACCTGGGCTGCCCTCTGCCCCTGACCTGGGCCTGACCGGGGCTGCCCTCTGCCCCTGACTGCCCTCGGAGGAAGGACAGCATCGGTGGGATGAATACAAAAAACACATTTCGCCTGCGACCACTCCTGCATGTGTGTGTGTGTGTTGTGTGTTTCTCTGTGTCGCTGCTCCCTGCACGTGTGTGTGTGTGTGTGTCTGTGCGTGTGTCAACAAGCTGTATGACAATTAAGTGGATTTCATTTCATTTTCATTTCAAATCACACATGTAAGGGTGAGAATGTGAACTACACCGCCAAAACACAACCAGGAGAGA
>NW_028175588.1:7500-17500 GCF_949987555.1 Borostomias antarcticus
GACAGTGTGTGACACTATGTGACGGTGTGTGACGATATGTGACGGTGTGTGATGGTGTGTGATGGTGTGTGACGGTGTGTGACACTATGTGACGGTGTGTGACGATATGTGACGGTGTGTGATGGTGTGTGACGGTGTGTGACACTATGTGGCGGTGAGTGACGGTGTGTGACGGTGTGTGACACTATGTGACGGTGTGTGACACTATGTGGCGGTGAGTGACAGTGTGTGACGGTGTGTGACACTATGTGACGGTATGTAACACTATATGGCGGTGTGTGGCGGTGTGTGACGGTGTGTGAGGTTAGTTGCGGTGTGTGACGGTGTGTGACACTATGTGACGGTATGTGACACTATGTGACGGTGAGTGACACTATGTGACGGTGTGTGAGGTTAGTGACGGTGTGTGACGGTGTGTGACGGTGTGTGAGGTGAGTGACGGTGTGTAAGGTGAGTGATGGTGTGTGACACTATGTGACGGTGTGTGACGGTGTGTGACGGTGAGTGACACTATGTGACGGTGTGTGAGGTTAGTTGCGGTGTGTGGCGGTGTGTGAGGTTAGTGACGGTGTGTGACGGTGTGTGAGGTTAGTGACGGTGTTTGACGGTGTGTGACGGTGTGTGACGGTGTGTGAGGTTAGTGACGGTGTTTGACGGTGTGTGACGGTGTGTGACGGTGTGTGAGGTTAGTGACGGTGTGTGAGGTTAGTGACGGTGTGTGAGGTTAGTGATGGTGTGTGAGGTTAGTTGCGGTGTGTGAGGGTGTGTGAGGTTAGTGACGGTGTGTGAGGTTAGTTGCGGTGTGTGATGGTGTGTGAGGTTAGTGACGGTGAGTGACGGTGTGTGAGGTTAGTGACGGTGTGTGAGGTTAGTTGCGGTGTGTGAGGGTGTGTGAGGTTAGTGACGGTGAGTGACGGTGTGTGAGGTTAGTGACGGAGTGTGAGGTTAGTTGCGGTGTGTGAGGGTGTGTGAGGTTAGTGACGGTGAGTGACGGTGTGTGAGGTTAGTGACGGTGTGTGAGGTTAGTGACGGTGTGTGAGGTTAGTGACGGTGAGTGACGGTGTGTGAGGTTAGTGACGGTGTGTGAGGGTGTGTGAGGTTAGTGACGGTGTGTGAGGGTGTGTGAGGGTGTGTGAGGTTAGTGACGGTGTGTGAGGGTGTGTGAGGGTGTGTGAGGTTAGTGGCGGGTCCGGCCTGTAGGAGCTGTCTGACCTCTGACCTGCGTGTCCTGTAGGAGCTGTCTGACCTGCGTGCCCTGTAGGAGCTGTCTGACCTGCGTGCCCTGTAGGAGCTGTCTAACCTCTGACCTGCGTGCCCTGTAGGAGCTGTCTGACCTCTGACCTGCGTGCCCTGTAGGAGCTGTCTGACCTGCGTGCCCTGTAGGAGCTGTCTGACCTCTGACCTGCGTGCCCTGTAGGAGCTGTCTGACCTCTGACCTGCGTGCCCTGTCTGACCTCTGACCTGCGTGCCCTGTCTGACCTCTGACCTGCGTGCCCTGTAGGAGCTGTCTGACCTGCGTGCCCTGTCTGACCTCTGACCTGCGTGCCCTGTAGGAGCTGTCTGACCTCTGACCTGCGTGCCCTGTCTGACCTCTGACCTGCGTGCCCTCCTTCAGCAGGGTCTCTCCGTTGGTCAGGAGCAGCTGGCCCTCGTCCGAGGCGTGCTGCAGTGCATGCTGGTAGCTCAGGGTCATCTGGTGGGGGCCGGCCAGGTCCACCAGGCTGGCGGGTTCGTCGTCGGCCCCCCCGCACAGAGGCCCGTCCCCCATGTCCTGGAAGCTCAGGAGGGGCCGGCCGGGCGCGGCCTCGGAGGCCCGGGAGGACGGGGCGGGGCCGGGGGCGGGGTCGGGGGCGGGGCTGCTGTCCCATATGTTGACGAGGCCGTCGATCTCAGGCTGGGGCGACGCCCGGAAGAAGGGGTCGTCGGGCGCGTGGGCGGAGTCTCGGGCCTGGGGCGCCACGCTCTGAACGGGCTTGGGGGCGGCGGACTCCTGGACCGGCGGCCGCTGCTTGGGCTCCGAGCCTGGGGGGGGGGGGGGGGTTCAGAGGTCAGGAGGGCGGAGAGAGAGGTCAGATCCAGCATGAGGAACGAGGAGGGCTCAGGTCTGAAGTGCAAAGTTTATTTCAATGTTTAAATGTTATTTATTTGTTATTTTATGACACAGTCAGCCATGATTGGATGGGATATGAAGATGAGATAGACTGATAGATCTGACAGACTGCTGCATCGTGGGTAGTAAAGGGACCGTTTGGGAAGCTTAACATGTCTGGCTCCACACCTCGGACTGGAACGAGGAACTGATCAGAGCTCATAAGATAATGAAGGACAAGTAATGACAAGAATTTATCTGTACTGGTAATATACAGTATGGCAATTAATCTTTTAAATTCTATATTCTATTTTAAATGTTTAAAATTTTACAAAAATCTTACTTAGCCTACCCAATTTAACATCCCTGAGTTTTATGGCAATGAGGAACCACAGAGGGTCACAGATAGCGTGGCCGAGCGGTCTAAGGCGCTGGATTAAGGCTCCAGTCTCTTCGGAGGCGTAGGTTCGAATCCCACCGCTGTCAGTCTTTTATGTGTCGCTGCGCCAGCTCTCACTAACACGCGTGTGTTGTGTGCGACCGTGTGGCTAATGAAGACCAAGGTCCAGTAATTATCAGTGAATGAGCTCCTCTGTGTGAAACCATGTCTTTGCGCTCCGCTGATTGGCTGGGAACTGAGGGTGGCTCCTCCCAGAGAGGCGTGGCCACACCTGCTTCTAAGCGTGCGCTTACTGAGATTCAGGGGCGAATTCACTAAAGGATTGCGCAGCTTTTCCTGACGCAAAGCCTGTGCAAATAAGTCCAAAATAATCTTTGCTATTCACAAAGCCCTCGCAAAGGGTGAAATACGGTGTTAACTGCGTTGCCTTCGTCATTGCGTTTCTCTGCGCCGGTGTTATTAGCTCATATTTAAATTAGGTAATATGGGCGGAGAATGTTCCCCTTTCTATGCAAATGAACATTATTGCAAAATCCGCCCAATTCACAAAGATCAGCGCCAATTGCTTCAAGCAGTTAAAGTGAAATTAATTAATGAATTGAATTCGGCATCGCAATGCCAGGCATGTTGTTCGTGAGAGAATATTTAGAAGAAGGTCACTTTTTGATTTAACACCAGAACCACCGCGGCTCACTATATAACTTTATCTGCCAGTAGCCGTTCAATGGACTGTCAGAACGCATCGTTTTTTATGGTATACGGTCTTAGGATTGTACTGTACAACTCAAGGCTTAATGTTGTCCATTCATACTACTCACAAAATGACTATATGGCAATAAAATTACACAACAAAATGTTATCTTTGCACCTTAACAAGAATAGTATAGCCTACACTTCACAAAAGGAAAAAAAATCGATGAAACGGCTACAAGAACAGCATTTTGGCCAAGGCTCCAAATAAAACAGTAGCCTACTGTACAGATGTAGCATAGAACGTAGGTACATTATAATTATCTAATTAATAATTATCTAAGCTAATATATGAGAATGCATCGCTTTTTACGTAGGCTAGGCCTATACGTCTTGTGATTACTACAGATGCAGCATAGAACTTAGATGTTTAATAATTTTCTAATAAAATAATTATTATTAAATATTATTAAAATAATTATCTAATTATCAAGTTGATATATGAATAAAACTATAAGCCGTTTTATTGGCTATGGACTAGCCTACTAGTTGTAGCTATACACGAGTTGATGCGCTCTGCTCTTACGCGCGGTTGAGGCGGCAGCTCAAATACACTTCGCACATATCCTCTGCACCTTGGCAGTGCAACTGCCACAGACAGCTTTGGTGCACTTCATGCATTGGTAGACAGTTCTGTTCTTGCTGCAGCTTGTCTTCACCATGCAGGTATTTTGGGGGGTATTCTTCTGTGGACACTGCGGGGCGCCGCCGGTGGCTGTTTGGACGCCAGAGCGCGCAGCCCTTCAGCCAACTGGAGGATGAAGTCGCGTCTGGGGAGGCTCTGCGTCTCTCCACCATTCCCCAGCGAGTCCAAGCTCCCCCAATGAATAATACTTATTTATAATAGCCTACATAGCACGAAACTGTGCGTATAATAGTCTATACGCGAAACTGCGCATTCCCTATAGCTGTTCATTGAACGGCTGGGGGCCGATATAGGTATAAATAAATAAAAACATAGCCTACACAATATTTGTTTTATTTGAATGGTCTTGAAAATATTTTGCTTTTGTATCATAGGTGACGGCGGGTATCATCTTCAGCCATGGATGATGACTCCCGTGCGTAATCCTTCCAACGTTGGAGAGGCGGCGTACAACCGGGCTCACATCAGGACGCGCGGTGTGATTGAGTGCACATTTGGAATCCTGAAAAGCCGTTTAGATGCCTAGATCGTACCGGTGGGGCAATGTTATACACTCCCCCAAAAGTATGCCAGATCATCGTGCTGCAACTTGCATAACATAAAATGACAATTTTTCCTTTGTTCGTCTTTTCAAATCATTCCACCTCCGTTTGCAGTCTACCGCGTTTACACACACCAATGGCACTGACTGATTGGGAAATTAAACCCCAAATATGATTAACGGCCGCAATTCCGCTTTAGTGAATTGGCCCCTCAGTCAGCAGCATGGCTGGTCTTCTTCTGCAGCGTTATTTGGGAGTGTGGGCGTTCCCAGACCCTCACACCGTGAGTGGGAAACAGACTGAATTTAACCTGGCAGATGGAATTCTCCCTCTCAGGAGGCTTGTAGCAGAATTAAAGGAGTAGTAAAGTATGTTTAGCATTTTCCCTTTACTACTCCTTTAAGTCACCGTACATACGGTAGCTTTAAGGAACAGCTCAATGATAACTTAAAACATAAAATAACATCAAATAATAATATCTCAATAGGAATTCAGTCAGGCAGACTCAGGTATTGGTTAGGCACTTTAAGGTACTTATTAGACCCACATTAGCATGGTTCTACTTCAGAAAGCTCTCTGTATGCTTGTGTGCGTGTGTGTGTGTGTGTGTGTGTGTTTGTGTGTGTATGTGTGTATGTGTGTGTGTTTGTGTGTGTGTGTATGTGTGTGTGTGTGTGTGTGTGTGTGTGTGTGTGTGTATGTGTGTGTGTGTATGTGTGTGTATGTGTGTGTGTGTGTTTGTGTGTGTGTGTATGTGTGTGTGTGTGTATATGTGTGTGTTTGTGTGTGTGTGTCTTACCCCACTCGTCCCTGTCCTCCTCCTTGTCATCCTGGATTGGTGTGGTTATTATTTTGGGGATGGGGGACACGCTTGCCATGCTACCTATGTCTAAGCTCCCTTCATCGTCGCCATCTAGTGGACAGGAATGGAACAGCACAAACATGGAGAGTGGGCACTCAACCACTACATCACAACGACAGCACACACACCAATATACCAACCACAATATATACTCACAGCACAAACACAACCATAACACTACCAAACAAAGTCATATAGACATGTAATACACTATGATCACAACAAAATCACCAAAACGTTCAAGATATTACCATGGCGACGGTTACCATGACCACTGAGACAGCCTGAGCTGATACAAGCAGTCATTACTGAGACGGACTGGTCAGCCCTTCAGGCGTGACGTGACGATTCCAGCTGTGACCACCTCGAGAGCGGCCGCTCGCCATGTCTGTCTGTCCAACAACCCACGCACGCCACAATGCATGTGAATGAATGAGTGACATCATCGGCTGTCACAGCAGCTGGCCAATCAGCAGTGAGGCAGCCGGGGCATCCAGCCAATTGGCAATGGGATAACCAGATCACCTGACCATTGCAGGTATGTGCTACTGTATAGCAATTTGCAATAACCCTCTAGGATTAATAAAGTACCTACCTATCTATCTACCTATAGAGGAATACTCAAAACCATGGGTACTTTGTAGAATATTCAGAATGATGTTTACTTTTTGGGATCCTCATATTGATGTAGACTTTGTAAAAGACTCATCATGATGTATCCCAGAAAGATGTGGAACTTCAGATTAGGAAGCCTCATCTCACAGTGAGTGAACCTAAACACACTGGTGTGTCACATCTCATCTCGTATTCAAACCAGCGGAGGTGTAGAGGAGTAATCCTCCTGCCACAGCTGCTTCTTCTGCTCTGTGGAGTCTGTGTTTGAGGACAGACAGACATCTTTCAGACACCGTGCTAGCAACAGGGCAACTCACACGCTAACAGACCAACAGCTCACATTCATTAGAGACGAGCAGATTGTTTGCGGCGGTCACACTCATGCGGGCGGCTTGGGCACCTGACTGATCTACCAATCACCTGTCATCTTAAACACCCAGTCCTGATGGTTGGTAGATCAGTTAGGCGGCGCAGGGCTCTCGGTCCGCCGCCATGTTTTTGACGGCGCTGTGGAGCACTTAGGACGGACAGCGTCACCATGACGGACAGGCCGTGACGGACAGGCCGTGACGGACCCCTGGTGACTGACTGGTAGAAGAGTCGTTGGGTGGGCTTCCAAGCTCAGATCACATCCTGTCAGACAGGTAGTCGACTAGAACGTCTCCAGCTGAGTTGCAGCATAATACTCTTTACAATCAGGTACAGGCCAGGAAGACGCTCCCCATGTCAGCGGGGATGAACCAGCAGAGATGTACCAGCAGAGATGAACCAGCAGAGATGTACCAGCAGAGATGTACCAGCAGGGATGAACCAGCAGAGATGAACCAGCAGGGATGAACCAGCAGAGATGAACCAGCAGGGATGTACCAGCAGAGATGAACCAGCAGAGATGAACCAGCAGAGATGAACCAGCAGAGATGAACCAGCAGAGATGTACCAGCAGAGATGAACCAGCAGGGGTGTACCAGCAGAGATGAACCAGCAGAGATGAACCAGCAGAGATGAACCAGCAGAGATGTACCAGCAGAGATGAACCAGCAGGGATGAACCAGCAGAGATGTACCAGCAGAGATGAACCAGCAGGATGAACACGCAGGGATGTACCAGCAGAGATGAACCAGCAGAGATGTACCAGCAGAGATGAACCAGCAGAGATGAACCAGCAGAGATGTACCAGCAGAGATGTACCAGCAGAGATGAACCAGCAGCGATGAACCAGCAGAGATGTACCAGCAGAGATGAACCAGCAGAGATGAACCAGCAGAGATGAACCAGCAGGGATGTACCAGCAGAGATGACAGATTAGGGTCTGCGAGTGATAGTCTTTTTTTTCGGATGGTTGGGATTGATTAGAACCAGTTGGAACTGATTAGAACTGGTCAGAACTGGTCAGAACTGGTTAGAACTGGTTAGAACTGGTCAGAACTGGTTAGAACTGGTCAGAACTGGTTAGAACTGGTCAGAACTGGTCAGAACTGGTCAGAACTGGTTAGAACTGGTCAGAACTGGTCAGAACTGTTCAGAACTGGTGGGAACTGGTTAGAACTGGTCAGAACTGGTTAGAACTGGTCAGAACTGGTTAGAACTGGTCAGAACTGGTTAGCCCCCTCTTACCAGAGCTGCCATTGCAGACCAGCCAACACAGCGTCACAGAGTGAGCGATACAGCACAGTATGACACGACACAATAGCACAGGGTCAGCCCCGCGGAGGTCAAAGGTCACATCCACAGAGGTCCACACACACACACACACACTCACGGGTCAGTCAGGAGGAAGAGAGCGGCGCAAGGTGTGTGTGTGTGTGTTTGTGTGTGTGTGTGCATGTGTGTGTGTGTGCGTGTGTGAGAAACACGCCCTCCCTAGAACCCTGCAGACTGGACCAGACCACACGCCCTCCCTAGAACCCTGCAGACTGGACCAGACCACACGCCCTCCCGACTAGAACCCTGCAGACTGGACCAGACCACACGCCCTCCCTAGAACCCTGCAGACTGGACCAGACCACACGCCCTCCCTAGAACCCTGCAGACTGGACCAGACCACACGCCCTCCCAACTAGAACCCTGCAGACTGGACCAGATCACACGCCCTCCCAACTACAACCCTGCAGACTGGACCAGACCACACAGGACCACAGCTGGACCAGACCACATGGACCACAGCTGGACAGACCACAGCTGGACAGACCACACGGACCACAGCTGGACAGACCACACGGACCACAGCTGGACAGACCACAGCTGGACAGACCACACGGGACCACAGCTGGACAGACCACAGCTGGACCAGACCAGACGGACCACAGCTGGACAGAGCACACGGACCACAGCTGGACAGACCACAGCTGGACCAGACCAGACGGACCACAGCTGGACAGACCACAGCTGGACAGACCACAGCTGGACCAGACCAGACAGACCACAGCTGGACCAGACCAGACAGGCCACAGCTGGACAGACCACAGCTGGATCAGACCAGACGGACCACAGCTGGACCAGACCAGACAGGCCACAGCTGGACAGACCACAGCTGGACAGACCACAGCTGGACAGACCACAGCTGGACCAGACCAGACAGACCACAGCTGGACCAGACCAGACAGGCCACAGCTGGACAGACCACAGCTGGATCAGACCACACGGGACCACAGCTGGACCAGACCAGACGGACCACAGCTGGACCAGACCAGACAGACCACAACTGGACAGACCACAGCTGGACCAGACCAGACAGACCACAGCTGGACAGACAGACCAGACTACATCTAAAGAACAGAGAGAATGAAGGATCGGTGGAGAAAACACATCATTCACCAAAAGAACAGAAGAGCATGAGAGGCGGGGCCATGAGAGGCGGGGCCATGAGAGGCGGGGCCATGAGAGGCGGGGCCATGAGAAGCGGGGCCATGAGAGGCGGGGCCATGAGAGGCGGGGCCATGAGATGCGGGGCCATGAGAGGCGGGGCCATGAGAGGCGGGGCCATGAGAGGCGGGGCCATGAGAGGCCAGGGCGCTGGTCAGCTGGTTAGTTCATTAGTTTGGGGGCTTGACGGCGAGCGCGCGGGTGGTTTAGTGGCGTGAGGACGGCCACCCTCGGGCGGCGAGCCGAGGCAGAGGGGGCGCCGTGGGAAACTAAGCTCCCTACTGACCAATCAGGACTGGCGGCGTGTGTGGGGGGAGGGGGGGGGGGGGTTGGGGCGATCTGGGGTTATAGGAGAGTTGGAGCAGTTGGTTTGTCCTCTTCAGTGTTCAGAGTGGGGGAGGGAGGGGGGGGGGGGGTATTGGTGGTGTTGGGGTTTGTCCTCAGTGTTCAGAGTGGGGGAGGGAGGGGGGGGGGTATTGGTGGTGTTGGGGTTTGTCCTCAGTGTTCAGAGTGGGGGAGGGAGGGAGGGGGGGGGGTATTGGTGGTGTTGGGGTTTGTCCTCAGTGTTCAGAGTGGGGGAGGGAGGGAGGGGGGGGGGTATTGGTGGTGTTGGGGTTTGTCCTCTTCAGTGTTCAGAGTGGGGGAGGGAGGGAGGGGGGGGGGTATTGGTGGTGTTGGGGTTTGTCCTCAGTGTTCAGAGTGGGGGAGGGAGGGGGGGGGGTATTGGTGGTGTTGGGGTTTGTCCTCAGTGTTCAGAGTGGGGGAGGGAGGGAGGGGGGGGGTATTGGTGGTGTTGGGGTTTGTCCTCAGTGTTCAGAGTGGGGGAGGGAGGGGGGGGGGTATTGGTGGTGTTGGGGTTTGTCCTCAGTGTTCAGAGTGGGGGGGGGGAGGGGGGGGTATTGGTGGTGTTGGGGTTTGTCCTCTTCAGTGTTCAGAGTGGGGGAGGGAGGGAGGGGGGGGGGGTATTGGTGGTGTTGGGGTTTGTCCTCTTCAGTGTTCAGAGTGGGGGAGGGAGGGAGGGGGGGGGGGTATTGGTGGTGTTGGGGTTTGTCCTCTTCAGTGTTCAGAGTGGGGGAGGGAGGGGGGGGGGGGTATTGGTGGTGTTGGGGTTTGTCCTCTTCAGTGTTCAGAGTGGGGGAGGGAGGGGGGGGGGGTATTGGTGGTGTTGGGGTTTGTCCTCTTCAGTGTTCAGAGTGGGGGAGGGAGGGGGGGGGGGGTATTGGTGGTGTTGGGG
>NW_028175587.1:0-7500 GCF_949987555.1 Borostomias antarcticus
CATCGCCCTCGTCTGAGCAGCCGTCAAGGACAGGAGAGCAGTCGCCTCCACACCCCACTAGCGCTGGCTGCATTCCACTCAAGGACAGGAGAGTCGTCTCCTCCACACCCCGCTAGCGCTGGCTGCATTCCACTCAAGGACAGGAGAGTCGTCTCCTCCACACCCCGCTAGCGCTGGCTGCATTCCACTCAAGGACAGGAGAGTCGTCTCCTCCACACCCCGCTAGCGCTGGCTGCATTCCACTCAAGGACAGGAGAGTCGTCTCCTCACACCCCGCTAGCGCTGGCTGCATTCCACACATTCTCTATCAGTTCAGACGCCTCAGGTATTCAACCAGGCAGTCAAGGTGTTAGCTTCTATCGGTACACCTGGAGGAAAAACACATCCTTCTACAGGTCAAGATACATCCTTCCTTCTTCCTTCTTCCTTCTTCCTTCCTTCCTTCCTTCCTTCCTTCCTTCCTTCCTTCCTTCCTTCCTTCCTTCCTTCCTTCCTTCCTTCCTTCCTTCCTTCCTTCCTTCCTTCCTTCCTTCCTTCCTTCCCTCTCACCCCCACTCCCCTCCTTCCTTCCTTCCTTCCTTCCTTCTCTCACCCCCACTCCCCTCCTTCCTTCCTTTGAGAAGTTAGTGCTGATATAGTCTGACTCAGCGGATGCAGGTTTGGGGGAAAAAAGCCTTGTTTATTCCTGCCCAGTCAGTGGCGCTGACTCATGTTCTCGGTCCAGACTGCGTGAAAAACAACAACCTGGCAACCAACAACCTGGCAACCGCTCCAACCAAGACGATTTGTTTGTTTGGCACATTCAATATTTTGTATATTTTAGTATTGGTACTCGACATCGCTGTAAAAGAGGTTTGCGCCTCAGCTGATTTTGAGGTTTATTAATTATTAGTATATTAATATTAATATTAATCAGGGGCAGGGATCCTGGGGGGCTCATTGGGTCCCTCCAATATTTGAGATCATTAAAATTGTCCCGCCCAATATTTAGATTGGGGTAGTGGCATTCAAATGACCATACAGGTAGGAAGATATCCCCCCCAAAAAATACTCTTGCAAAATTTCAATGTAAATGTCCCCCCCCAAAGTTGGATACAGATCCCCACCACTGATAATAAAAAAAATATAAATATAAATATAAATATAAATATAATATAAATATAAATATAAATATAAATATAAATATAAATATAAAATATAAATATAAATATACAAATACAAATACAAATACAAATACAAATACAAATAAAAATAATAACAGCTGTGATTGGTTTAAAGAAATTAAAAATGTCCACCCTATCACCGAATGGTAAGAAGGCCAGACTTTTCTCCAGTGGTGGCACAGCGTAACTAAGGTCTGGCTGGGAGAGACTAGTGCTGATATTCCTCCGTTCAGAGAGTGTGGGGGGAGAGAGAAATGAGAGAGAGAGGGAGTGTGTCTGTGTGTGTGTGAGTGGAGGAGAGAGAGTAGAGGGGAGTGAGAGGGGCAAAAGAGATTGCTGCTTGTTTATGTGTAGGTGATTTTTTGCAACTGAACTACAGCTCAACCTGACCAATGCCCCTCTCAAAAAAAACTGTGAACACACACACACACACACACACACACACACACACACACACACACACACATGTAGAAAGAAATGCACTCACATGCAGAAGGAGAAAAACATAGAGTATACTGTATACACACATGTACACACCCTCACGCCCTGCAGGAATAACAGCTGATTTTCTTCCCCTCCCTTCCAGACGTCTGTCAGAGCGCAGGTGTTTCATCACCCCCCCCCCCCCCCCCCCCTCACCCCCCCCCCCCCCCGTCCTCCATCCCTCCAACACCCTTATTCCCAACAGTGGGAGAGAGAGAGAGAGGGAGAGAGAGGGGGAGAGAGAGGGAGAGGGGGAGAGAGAGAGGGAGAGAGAGAGAGGGGGAGAGAGAGAGGGAGAGAGAGAGGGAGAGAGAGAGAGAGAGAGAGAGAGGGAGAGATCAAGAGAGAGAGAGAGAGAGAGAGGGAGAGAGAGAGAGGGAAGGACCAAAGAGAGAGAGAGGGAGAGAGAGAGAGGGAAGGACCAGAGAGAGAGAGAGAGGGAGAGATCAAGTGAGAGAGAGAGGGAGAGAGAGAAAGAGAGAGAGGGAAGGACCAAAGAGAGAGAGAGGGGGAGAGAGAGAGGGAAGGACCAGAGAGAGATAGAGAGAGAGGGAGAGAGAGAGGGAGAGATCAAGAGAGAGAGAGAGAGGGAAGGACCAGAGAGAGAGAGAGAGAAAGAGAGAGAGAGAGAGAGAGAGAGGGAGAGAGAGAGAGAGAGGGAAGGACCAAAGAGAGAGAGAGGGAGAGAGAGAGAGAGAGAGGGAAGGACCAGAGAGAGAGAGAGAGAGAGAGAGAGAGAGAGAGGGAGAGATCAAGAGAGAGCGAGAGAGGGAAGGACCAGAGAAAGGCTGGGCCCCACGAGGCCATGGTCAAAGAGCATGAGAGAGAAGGAGAACCAAAGAGATAGAGAAAGAGTTCTCTACTCCAGCTCAGCTGTTCACTGCTACTACTGCCGTGTTCTCAGAAGAAAAATATTCATTCTCTAGAGGTGACCTGTGCATTTCCACAGCTGATATCAAGCGTTTATTTTCATTTCCCGTCAAAACAACATGAGTGGGTGACAAACACACCGGCTCGCTGTTAGACACCTGGTTTCACTTGCTAGAAAACGTATGTTTGCAGTAATTAGAGACCTACCTCACTGCTACAGTGCACTAATGATCAGAAGCAGTGCTCCGCGCGCGCACACACACACACACACACACACACACACACACACACACACACACACACACACGCCCACGAAATGAGGACAGGATACCGATGGGGAATGCAGGCAGCATGATTATGTACACACACACACACACATACACACACACCTAAACACACTTAGCTGCACAGACACACACCCAAACAAATACACACACACACACATACATACAAATATACACATACAGTACACACACCCTCCACAGGTACACACTCACATACATACACACACACACGCGCGCGCACAAATACACAGTGACAAAATCACAGAGGCGTGCTAATGCTGTCGCCTCTTTTCCTCTGTGGAGTGTGTGTGTGTGTGTGTGTGTGTGTGTGTGTGTGTGTGTGTGTGTGTGTGTTTAAGGTGTGTGTAGACAGGCGTTTGCCAGAGACGCCCTCAGGGTGAAATATGTTTGAACTGCCAGGACCTGTTCTCTAGAAGCTCCTGGGCTGTTTATGCGCCTGGGAACACTGTGTTTAATGGAGGCTTTGGAAACAGGAGGAGAAAAACAGCTCTGTGACAAGCTGGCAGGCATGAGTGTGACTGTGTGTGTGTGTGTGTGTGTGTGTGTGTAGGTGTGTGTGTGGCCCCACATTCTAGACAGTGTTTTGAGGCATGCCAAAGCCGGTTACCTGTGGGTCTCAGGAGGCATACTGTGAGCTAACGCGGAGTGACACCCCTCTCTCCAACACACACACACACACACGCACACACACGCACACACCCGTACCCCCTCCCTCTCCAACACACACACACACATACAAGCTTTCATTGTCTCTTTCTCTCTCAGACACACACACATACACACACACACAGACACACACCCTAGGACCTAATGAGAGACCAGGTCACACCTGCATTTCAAGCACGCAATGTCTAGTGCTGTGACTGGGCTTGCAGCCTACAGCGCACTGCAACACAAAATCAATACACAACACTCTCCCTCTCTGGTCACACCTGGTTCTATTACAGTCATCAAACACTCAAAAGTAACGGAGGTGTGTTTGATATGTCTCCGTTGACATTGCACCCCTTGGTTTTTCCAATTGAGGCTGTAAATGGTAAATGGACTGCACTTATATAGCGCTTTTCCACCTTAGCGGCACTCAAAGCGCTTTACATTGGCCTCTCATTCACCCATTCACACACCAATGGCGGTAGCTGCCATGCAAGGTGCTAACCTGCTCATTGGGAGCAAGTTGGGGTTAGGCGTCTTGCTCAAGGACACTTCGACATGTGGACAGTCGGAGCTGGGATTCGAACCGCTGACCCTTCGATCACTGAACGACCCTCTCTACCAACTGAGCTACAGCCGCCCCGGCTGTAGCTACACTTCCACACGGTTATGAAGCCACCGTCTCCCTGATCTACCCAATCCCAGCTACCTGTACGTCGCAGTACTTGTCAAGCTGCGTGTTTCCTTGCTCGTGTTGCGCGTTTCGTTCCCTCATCAACTATCGAACTTGAGCCGAACGCGAGTGACGCGTGAGCCTAGAGCTCCTCTGTCTGTCGATCCACACTTTTCAAACAACAAAACTGTTCATTCAAACAAAACTGTTCATTCAAACTAAACTGTTCATTCAAACAAAACTGTTCATTCAAACTAAACTGTTCACTCAAACAAAACTGTTCATTCAAACTAAACTGTTCATTCAAACTGAACTGTTCATTCAAACTGAACTGTTCATTCAAACTGAACTGTTCATTCAAACTAAACTGTTCATTCAAACTGAACTGTTCATTCAAACTAAACTGTTCATTCAAACTAAACTGTTCATTCAAACTAAACTGTTCATTCAAACTGAACTGTTCATTCAAACTGAACTGTTCATTCAAACTAAACTGTTCATTCAAACTAAACTGTTCATTCAAACTGACCCCACTGGCATCAAGGTTCCGTCTCCCCCTCACATTCCACGGCAGGGCTGGGCGGAGCCAGGGTTGCGGTGGCGACTGAAGAAGTCTAATGGCCACTTTGCAGATATTGTACAGTATGCTGCATACATGAGTAGTGGTTAAGGAGTGGGTATTCTGTGCGTCCGTAGTTAAAGAAGTGGATATTAAGTGACTGTGGTTAGAGGTGGGTATGAGTGTAGTAAAAAAAAAAAAAAAGAAGCATATAGTGAGTGTCTTCTGTACCTCCATACTATACTCTTGACTACCCTAATAGGTAGAAGGCTGGGCAATGCTGTCCCCTCTGGTCAGTGTCAGTAGTGCACCTGAGAGGAGCAGGGGAGCTGTAGCCTGGAAACCAGACTTCCTTGCGAAAGCAAAAAAAAAAAAACAAAAAAAAAGTTTTGCGATAAGAGTCTGGACTTCCTGTTGCCCAGAACGATTTGAGTGGGCGGGAGTGCTTGCCTTGACAGACAAACTCTTTCAGCCAATCAGCATAACAAAACATAGATCAAACCTTTCCGACCTCCAGTCGGAAGAACGAGTGAAAATGTATTTTCTGCTGAGAAACTCCACTAGTGCATACTCTTGTCTTTAATTGTTGTTATTGAGACTATTTCTGCAATAACTGCACTTATGGCTGCGTTTATTCTTCGAACTTTAACGTTACCACTCGTTGCTTCATTCTACTAGTGGACTCCTGTTGTATTTCTCGTCATCATCTACGGGAACCAATCAGGGACTGGAGATGAAACAGCAGTTAAAATGCTGTCTCCTGATTGGCGCTCCACTTTCTGGGACGACTCAAATCGTTGTGGGTGGCAGAAAGTCCAGACTCTATCGCAGAAACCTTTTTTTTCGCAATGAAGTGTGTCTCCCAGGCTAGGAGAGCTGGAGAGACAGTTTTGGAGACATTTTGACAGCTTGGAAATCTAGGTCGTAACCGACGGTATTGAACAGCTCGGTAGGCGCCCACAGAAAGGGGGTGGCTGGGGTGGTGACAGATGGCCATGTTGCGTGTTGTTGCGTGGGTTGATGCTATGTGTACTAATTGTTCAAACTTTCTCTTTATGCAATAAATGTTTTTACACAGCAGGTTGAGTGTTAGAATGGAATGAATGATATGGAATATATTGTGGACACGGGGTTACAAAAGCATAGCTTGCAAAGCTTATTGAATTTACCAGATACAAGAGTAACCAGGCCAGGTCCAGCCTGGAATCAAACATGTTCATCTTCAACCAGGGATCGAACTCATAATCTAGAATCCCCGATCTCCCACATGGGAGTCGGACGCTTAATCCACTACACCACCGAGGAACTTGAGAGTACGGGATGTCATAGTGTTTTTCTTCCTATGGAATCTCTCAATCTCTCTTCTTTTTTTTAAAGATATTTTTAGGGCATTTCTGCTTTATTGGGATAGGACAGTGTAGGTGACAGACAGGAAAGGTGGGAGAGAGAGAGGGGAAGACATGCAGCAAAGGGCGTGGGCCGGATTCGAACCCACGCCGCTGCATGGCAAGCGCCCCAGCCCATTGAGCCACCGGGGCGTCTCAGTGACAACCCGACAAGCGCTATCTATGATGCGCTGGCTTATAGTCACGCACAAAAAGGGGGCGGAGAGGAGAGGAGAGGTCGTGGCTAAAGATAGGAATCACACAGGTTCGTCCTCAACCAGGGGCCGAACCCTAATGTCCCACATGAGAGTCAACCTCTGATTTTGGTGTCTTTCTTTAATTTGGTGTGCTGGGACTACTGCCTCTTGTGGTGCCAACAGAGAAATGCAGGTCAACATTGAACGGAGTAAGGGAGGGAGGGAGGGAGGGAGTGACAACCCGACAAGCGCTATCTATGGTGCGCTGGCTTACAGTCACGCACAAAAAGCAGCACAGCATGGGGAACAACTTTAGGCATGAAAGAAACTGGAGGTACCGAACTAAAGCCAAGACAAGTCTGCTAGGGAAGCCATTTCTGACGCCGTCTCTTCACACAGATCAGCTTCCAGTGAGAACGGTTCCCATTCAGAAGATAGCTTCACCAAAACAACAACAGAAGGACATGAAAAGGCCAGAGACTTTTCCTCCTCCTCCTCCCCCTCCTCCCCTAAATCCTCCTCCTCATCTTCCTCCTCACCTCCTCCTCTTCATCCTCCTCCTTGCTAGCAGGGTGAGGTGCCGTCGATGCGCTCTGTTTCAAGGCCGTCCTCCACACAATGGAAATGGCGGCGCGATAGAAACATGTTTGTGCCTACTGTACAAACTAAGACTAACAGGAGGGCTTAGAGCAGCGTGGGTTTGAGGTGTGTGTGTGTGTGTGTGTGTGTGGGGGGGGGGGCAGTCTAGCCCTTCATTCCTTGCGGACATCAGTATAGTATTCCTGTTGCTAAGGGCAGACTGGAAAACGTTCACATAAATACACACAAAGGACACACCACACACACACACATGCACACACACACACACACACACACACACACACACAGAGATACACACACACACACACACACACACACACACACACACACACACACAGTTCTTGGCCAGAGGGTAGGAGGGACCACCTGGGATGCAGCATGTTTAACAGCTCTAAACAGAGGAGGAGGAGGGGGGGGAGGAGGAGGGGGGTGGAGGAGGGGGTGGAGGAGGGGGAGGGGGGGGGGTGAGGAGGAGGAGGAGGGGGGGAGGAGGGGGAGGAGGAGGAGGAGGAGGAGGGGGAGGAGGAGGAGGAGGAGGTGGAGGGGGAGGGGGAGGAGGAGGAGGAGGAGGAGGAGGAGGAGGAGGAGGAGGAGGAGGAGGAGGAGGAGGAGGA
>NW_028175586.1:15000-20000 GCF_949987555.1 Borostomias antarcticus
GAGGAATGAGACGTAACCGTGATCTGGTGAGAGGAGAGGACAGCGTTCCTCCATATCTCAGATTCCTGTGTCTCAGTTTCGCCCCCGACCGCCTCCAGTCCCCGCTGGGGGCGCGGGCGGCCAACAGCGCTCTGACCAACGTCACGTCCGGTTATCACACCGTACATAACGCCGTCAGTCACTGCGTAGGTGATGATTTTGATACCGTACGGTCGGCCCTGCGTGTGATCATTCCTCTCGGTGAATCTGACGGGGTTCGTTTTTCCGATCGTCCCCCGGAAATTCTTGGATGGGATGAAACTCCGTTTGAAACGGATCCGGACTTCCGCCTCCGTGTGCCTTTGAAATGACAGGAGCCTGGGCTCCCCGGTGGCCTCGTTCCATCTCTCCACCGCTCCACCTCTCTCCGTGTGTCAATTATTTGTAATTTCCAGAGATAATGATCATCGTAATGACATGTTTCACACCGCCAGACTGCACCTGCTGGTAACTCTCTCCTCGCCCGGCTCCGGGCGTCCCCCTGGCAACGCTGAACATGGTTTGATTATTAGCTCTCCCACCGATTTCTCTCTCTCCCTCTCCCTCTCTTGCTCTCTCTCTCTATCCCTCTTTCTACCTCTCTTGCTCTCTCTCTCTCCCTCTCTCTCTCTCTCTCTATCTCTCTTTCTACCTCTCTTGCTCTCTCTCTCTCCCTCTCTCTCACTCTTGCTTTCTCTCTCTCTCTCTCTCCCTCTTGCTCTCTTTCTCTCCCTCTCTCTCTCCTTCATCTAATCACTCATCTTTCGCTTTGTCCATTTCCCCTTTTGTCTTGCCTACTTTCTTCCTATCATTCCTTCCTATCGTTCACTCTCTCTTTTTCCCTTCCTCTCTCTCTCTCTCTCTCTCTCTCTCTCTCTCTCTCTCTCTCTTTCAATGCTCTGTTTTCTTTAGCCACTGTTTACCCTGAGCACAAGCACAAGCCACTCACTCATTCTTTATCTCTCTCATCCGTAAAACCAACAAGGCCCAGCCCACCGGGGCAGAATGGACAGGGCAACAAAGGCATGGGTGATAAACAAAGGGGCAGTTGTTTGGTCTGTCCCCCCCCCCGGCCCCCGCCAAAACTGAGAGGGCCAGTAAAACGTCTCAGCTTCACTTCATAGGGGGTCAGAGTTCAAGTGCTGAGTCGTTTTTCAGAGGGGCTCCCTCTCTCTCTCTCCCTCCCTCTCTCTCCCTCTCTCTCTCTCTCTCTCTCTCTTTGTGGGCCTGCAGCTGTGGTGGTCTGGAGTGCACAACAACTCACTCCCCACCGCGTTCTCCGTCCCCTCCCCTCTCGTTCTCTCGTTCTCCCTCTCCTCCCCTCCCTTCTCGTTCTCTCGTTCGCCCTCTCCTACACCCAGCCATCTCCCTTCTCCTCTACACCCCGATTCATCCCCTCTCTCTCCCCCACACCCCTTCCCTTCTTGCACATTCTCCTCTCTCCTTCTCTCCTTTTCTCCCCCTCCACCCCCCCCCCCCCCCCTCCCTCGCCCTCCAGAAGCCCTCTATAAACTCGGGGTTGTTGATTGACTGTGTTGTAAACAGTTGAGACTTCATCAGCGGACCATTCGTTTACATGACGGAGGTTGTCAAACAGCAACTGGGCCAATCACACAACAGATAGCCCAGTCCAAACAACAACAAACACCAGCCGGTCAGCGGCATGTTTCCCAGATGTGCGTCGACGACGTCCAATCAAACTTAAGCGCACACGTTTGATTGAAGAGAGGAGAGAAAAGGCAAACAGGGGTTTCTCTAACGTAGCGACGAGCTGCATTCTGGAAAGCGGGCAAGGGAGTCTGGGAAGGCAGTAAACATGGCTGGCCTGTTTCCCATGGTGCACTGCAGCATGTTTCACATGAGAGGAACAGGAGAACAAGAGAGGGTAGGGTTCCGTTTGGAGACGGGGCTAGCTGAATTTCATTTCATTCATGGAAGAAGACATTTTAAATTGAAAGTTGACAAGTTCAGGTGAGGCAGCCATGTGGGAGGGAGTGAGGGGTAGTAGGGGGGGCTCGAATACAGATACGTTATTCGGAAAGGCACAGATATTGGAAGTTACTTGTTATTATTCGGAGGGGAAAAAAAACAAAACATGGCCGTCATCTGCATTAGCATAGCCTATTGTTGATGTTGATGAGTGAATCACAGCCGACGCTGCGCTAATCTAATGAGACCACTGGCAATGCCCACGGCGAGGCGGTAAGAGAAGGACACATTTTCACCCGTTGTCGGATAAAGTTGGAAGGTCAAGCAGCATGTTTCTTAATTCAGCTAATGCTAACTGGTCATTACGTTTTAGTAGCAATGTATTTGAAAGCGTGTTCCACCGGCGGACTTTATATAACTTTGTAACAGTAACTTTATGGGGAAAAAACATGGCTATAACAAAACGTTATTGTCAACGAGACAATAACTTCAAAAAATAGGCTACACCCAGTCTGACACAAAATGTGGCTTGTGAATGTTTACTACATATGTGGTATTGCTGCCTGCATCATTGTAGTACAGCTGCTAATTTTTAAAACTTCATTCATGTCCAAACTCCGTTTTGATCGCTTCATGTTGTCTTGACTCTGACAGCGAACGTTTTTAGTCATGTGACAGCTGGCATCTGAAATAGTAGCACAGCGCCCTCTACAGTTGCATTTGACAGTTGTTTTCCATCACATCCCAGTTGAGTTATCCTGATATCAGACAGAATTGTCAACTCCATTGAGAACTTAAATTTACTTAAAGTCGCACTGAAACGGACGTTTGAGATCATCTACCTTCCTTAGTTTGACGTATTTCTGACGTAAACAAGCTATGAGGGAGGGACATAATGTTTACAGGAATTTGATTGGTACATTGACAAGTGGACGGGTTTTAAGAACTTTAGACAGATTCGATGGAAGGATAGCGTTGATTGACGGGTGGATGTCGTGAGATTATTGGCCTAAAATCTAAGGTACCTGTTGTCGTCATTGCACGTGACCTACCGTTTTCCAGGAAGTAAGAAATTATATACTTTGATATAAGATTACAACAAAAGTAGAATTTTTTAATTTTTTGGCATACAAATTGAATAGGTGAACACTATGACCGATTATGTGAACCAAAATGGGACAGAATGCTTTTTTCATTTCATTGCGACTTTAAATTTAATCACTTTTAGTGGGCGGACTTGAAAATGGAAATATTTTTAACTAATTATATACCAATGTTAAATGAATATGAAGTTATTCGAAAATGTGATTTAACACAACGTCCGATATAAAGCACGCCCACTTCCGGATTCTATCCAAATACAAAAAGCCTACGAATACAGATAATTATGTTGATTGAACAGATACAGATACAGACAAAGGCATCTCGGCACATCCCTAGAGAGTAGAAGAGAGAGCAGAGAGAGGGATGAGTAATGAGGGATGAGTAATGTTTGAGGATGTGAAGCGTGACCACTTCAGACCGCGTCACGCTCATTACCAGGTCCTCACCAGCGAGCACCTGCATGGCCCTGACTATGTGTTTTGACAACAAGCCCTTAACACCAATAACTTCCAACGCTTTCTTCAGAGAGAACCATTGCTGTGACTGCACAGCTGTAATCTGTAACATAATTACTATCACATGTAACAAAATGACTGCTTAATAAAGCCCCTGACCAGAGGAGGAACAACACAGCCATTTTGTTTATGGCAGCTTTTGTGGTGACATTTATGAACAAAAAATCATGAAAAAAAACCATCCCTTTTCCTGTCCATGACGTAGGCCATAGCCCCAAGGGACCAAGCCATGCCTGCTAAACACTAACAACTAGATCACTATGCACCTGCAGGAGGACTACTGTACCTCAACCTACAGGACTACCTCCACCTACTGTATACAGGACTACCTCCACCTACTGTATACAGGACTACCTTAACCTATAGGACTACCTTAACCTGCAGGACTACCTTAACCTACAGGACTACCTCAACCTACTGTACTGTATACAGGACTACCTCAACCTCTATAGGACTATCTTAACCTGCAGGACTACCTTAACCTATAGGACTACCTCAACCTACTGTACTGTATACAGGACTACCTCAACCTCTATAGGACTATCTTAACCTACAAGACTACCTCAACCTGCAGGATTACCTCAACCTATAAGACTATCTCAACCTGCCGGACTACCTCAACCAGGACTACCTCCACCTATACCGGACTGCCTTATCCTACAGGACTACCTCCACCTGCTGTATACAGGACTACCTCAACCTATAGGACTACCTTAACCTACAGGACTACCTCAACCTGCAGGACTCCCTCAACCTACAAGACTACCTCAACCAGGACTACCTCCACCTATACTGGAGTGTTTTATCCTACAGGACTACCTCCACCTATACTAGACTACCTCAACTTACAGGACTACCTCAAGCTATACTGGACTACCTCAATTTACAAGACTACCTCAATCTACAGGACTACCTCAATTTACAGGACTACCTCAATTTACAGGACTACCTCAATTTACAGGACTACCTCAAGCTATACTGGACTACCTCAATCTAAAGGACTACCTCAACTTAAAGGACTACCTCAACCTAAAGGACTACCTCAACCGACAGGTCTACCTCAACCTACAGGACTACCTCCATCTATACTGGACTCCCTCAACCTACAGGACTACCTCTACCTAAACAGGACTACGTCAACCTACTGGACTACCCACTGCATTGGCTGGACAGGACAGGACATGGCTAGCGGACATGGCTAGCTACCATGGCATGAAAATGTGCCTTACCGTATGTTTGCTTATTTCATCTGTTTTGCACTGACATTTGGTCCCGACTCATGACTTCACCTGTGCTGTCACAATAAAGTTTAATTTGTTTAACTGACCTTTTTGTTTAGTTAATTAATGCATTTGTGTATTTATCATTTCAGCTTTCTATGAATCCTTCATATGTCCAAAGCTTGTAAGAAGCTGTCAATATGTCTGTCTTTGA
>NW_028175586.1:27500-31879 GCF_949987555.1 Borostomias antarcticus
ACAAAGTGCAAGAAACACATAAAAGGTCATATAAAATGAAATGCAAAAAAGGCATTTAAAACAAAATGCAGGAAAAAGAAAAGACAGGAATAAAAGTTACAGTGCAGTGTATGAATTAATAATTATTCGATTCAGCGCCTGTGCCAGACGACCTGAGAGGTCTGGATGGTTCATAATGTAGCAACAGATCAGAAATATTTGTTGGCCCTAAACCATTCAGTGCTTTATAAACCGACAGCAGTATTTTAAGTAAGTCAAGACAGGAAGTCAGCGTGAAGACCTCAGAACTGGAGTGATGTGATCCACTTTCTTAGTCTTAAAGAGGACTCGTGCAGCAGCATTCTGAATGAGCTGCAGCTGTCTGATCAATTTTTTAGAGACCTGGAAATACACCGTTACAGTAGTCGAGTCTACCGAAGATAAACGCATGGACAAGTTTTTCCAGATCCCGCTGAGAGATAAATACATTAATCCTTGATATATTATTCAGGTGATAGTAGGCTGACTTTGTAATTGTCTTAATGTGACTGTTGAAATTCAGGTCTGAGTCCCCGACTACACCAAGATTTCTGGCTTCGTTTGTGGTTTTTAGCATTACTGATTGGAGCTGGGCGCTGACTTTTAATCGTTCTTCTTTGTCTCCAAAGACAATTATTTCAGTTTTATTTTTGTTTAGTTGAAGAAAGTTCTGGCACATCCAATCGTTGATTTGTTCAATGCACTTACTCAGCGCTTGTATGGGATTGTAGTCCCCTGGTGATATGCTGATATAACTGTGTGTGTCGTCAACCGTGTTGAAAGTGGCGCTGAGATCCAGTAATTCTAAGACTGAAATATTGCCATTGTCTGTGTTTAAATGGATGTCATTGAAGACATTAACAAGAGCAGTCTCGGTGCTGTGTGGTCGAAATCCTGACTGGAAGACATCTAAACAATTATTTAGTGCCAGAAAATTGGTCAGCTGTTGAAAAACTGCTTTTTCAGTGATTTTACTTAAAGGTTTGATATGGGCCTATAGTTGTTCATTTGTGAGGTTTCTAGATCATTATTTTTTAATAGTCGCTTGACGACTGCAGTTTTCAAGGTTTGTGGGAACGCACCTGAAAGAAGAGATGTGATTACAATTTGTAGTAAATCAGAGGCCATGCAGCTAGATACATTTTTGAAAAAGCCTGTAGGCAGAATATCAAGGCAACAGGAGGAGGATTTCAGATATTGTATAATGTCCTCCAGGGTTTTATGGTTGATCGGATACAATTGTGTCATGGTATTGATTTTAAGAGGACACTTAACACTTATCCTGTACCTGATATGGAAACACTGACTGCTTGTCTAATTTTCTGAATTTTGTCAGTGAAGAATGAAGCTTATTCATTGCAGGCCCTGGTGGATAGGGCAGGTGTGGACGAGATGGCGGACCCAAGAGAGGGCAGGTGTGGAGGAGATGGCGGACCCAAGAGAGGGCAGGTGTGGACGAGAAAGCCTGAGAAAATATTTCACTGCTGTTTTCAGTGATGTAGAGTTTTGTGATGACCTGTTTTAACATTTGTGTGCATGGAGATAGTACTCTCAACGAAAACACAGGAATGATCAGAGAGCGCAACATCAGACACCTCAACCTAAGTAATATTCAGACCTTTGGTGATGATCAAGTCCAGAGTGTGCCCCATGCTGAGTCAGTCCATAGTTATCAAGGACACAACACAGTTCTTAAGCCCCTCTGTCCTGGGGGTTGTCAACATGGATGTTAAAATTACCAACAATAACCACACAGTCAAAGTCAATACAGATAATAGACAGCAGTTCAGCAAAGTCATCAAAAAAGATTGGACAGTATTTAGGTGGCCTGTAGATGTTTAGAGATGTGGCTCCAGAAGAGGAATTCAACTGAAGAGCCACATATTCAAAGGAACCAAAATTTCCGTAACACATCTGCTTACATTGGAGGGATTCATTAAACAAAATGGCAACTCCACTTTCTTTCTCATGCACTCTGGCCTCACTCATAAAGCTGAAGTTGGGAGGGGTTGACTCGATAAGAACAGCTGCACACACAGGAACAAGAACAGGCATATAGGATGCACACACACACACACACACACACACACACGTGATAACACAGAAACACAAACGTAGACACACAAGTGTGCATATGTAAGTACAGTACTTGCATTTGAGAGAGCTGGAGCGGCAGCCTGTAATACCCGTCTATTTTCATCAGACGGCTTTCAGAGCACTTTCTCTCTACCTCACATCCTCTAAAGGTGTCTCACAGAGCAGCTAACGCTAACACACTCCTCTCTCTCTCTCACACACACACACACACACCCCTCACACACACACACACACACACACATACACAGTCACCCCCCCCCCCACACACACACACACAGATCCACACAGATCCACACACACACACACACACACACACACCACACACACACACAGGACGGGGGAGGCGAGAAGCACAGGGAACCACAGGGAAACGGCGAGGCAGATCTAAACTTATACACGTGCAGATGAATATTCATGAACATTCTTCGACTCCATGTGAGTGTGTAATGCAGACTGAACTGAACAGGGTGCACAGATACATAATTCAGAGAGAGAGAGAGAGAGAGAGAGAGAGAGAGAGAGAGAGAGGGGAGGAGAGGCTAAGTATCGTTTGTGTACCATTACTAATTACACACCATAAAACCATGTTCCTCCCACCATACACACATTGACCTGGAAATACACAATTGCGTCTATTTAAATCATTATAGTTGATGTTGTGCCTTCGGGGCACTCAAGCCTGGAAAAAAATGAAGAAATCTTTCTTTCCTCACACTCACACAGGCTGCCACTACAACAGACTCTTTTATTATACTTTCCTGTGGGTATTTTTTACACCATAAAAGGTATTTTAAGAGCCTGTGCTTTGGGGAGGCAGGCTGGAGGTGGGTGTCAGCCTGGTGCATGAGGGGGTGGGGTGGGGGGTATATGAGAAACTCCATCCCTGGATGGCCAATGTGTGTGTGTGTGTGTGTGTGTGTGTGTGTGTGTGTGTGTGTGTCTGTTTGTGTGTATGTGTGTGAGGTGTGAGCCTGCGTGTGTGAGCGTACATGTCTGTCTGTCTGCATGTGTGTGTGTGTGTGTGTGTGTGTGTGTGTGTGTGTGTGTGTGTGTGTGCGTGCGTTTGTGCGTGTAGGCATCTGTGTGTGTGTGCGCGCTCGTTACGATCACCGGGGGGATATATAATGACGAGGTCTCTCCTGGAGGAGCAGCCTTTTTATTGGAGCTCCTCCTCCTCCTCCGGAGTCACATGCCTCCAGCGTAGCCAGAACCAGCTCCGTGTTTAACACACCCAGGTGTGGACCCAGACGAGAAAACCACTTTGTAAACCCGTCGCCTGAAGCACTGGGACTATTGTGCACAGGGACCATGAGCTGAGACCTCACTCGTCATTTTCATGCACACTCCCTCAGTGCCACACAAACATCATGGCTGCCACAAACAACGCCAACCGACCCACATTCTAAAGTTGGCAGTTGTTGCTAGTGCGTTGGAAGACACCTCAACCTTATGGCTGCCCCAAACAACGCCAACCGACCCACATTCTAAAGTTGGCAGTTATTGCTAGTGCGTTGGAAGAGGCTGCGAAACGCTGATGGTCACCAACAGACATGACACACCACTGTCTCGCCCCAACTTACATCAAAGATCTTCTGGACCAACCTACCAGCTTCAGGCCTGGTCGCCGGCTCGGATCCGACAACCAGATGACCCTGAAGGTCCCACGGTCAAAACTACAAAGGGAGACCGTGCATTTTCAGTGATGGCACCTGGGCTATGGATCAAGCTTCCTCTGAACATCAAGTCCACCACCACCCTGGACTCTTTTAGAGCACAGCTTCAAACTCTCCTCTTTGTCGCAGATGATCTATAATATATGTCCTTGTCGTGTGTCTTAAATGTAGTTCATGGATTATTTTGTGTCTCTGCAGTCCTTTGTTTTTGTTCGTCTCTTTTCGTACCCTGGGCTGATGTAACAGTTGGTTGGGGGGCACATTATAAATAAAAAATGACATGACATGACATGACATGACATGACATAACATAACATAACATAACATAACATAACATAACATAACATAACATAACATGACATGACATGACATGACATGACATGACATGACATAACATAACTCCAGTGTTGGTTTTGGTAGGCGTTGGTCGGCGTTGGTCGGGGGCAGTGTGCGCCCTGGCAGCGTTCGACCTTGCAGACAAAGCCTCCCACCTCTAAGCGTGAGGTCTGGCCGGTCCGAGCCGACGTGGAGCTCCGCGGTCACGTCTTTGTTCGGCTGGTTCGTTTACGGGAGAGAAAGGGGGCCAGGGAA
>NW_028175585.1:5000-12500 GCF_949987555.1 Borostomias antarcticus
CTATGTGTTACTACAAGAGGAGTTCATTCCACACTGTCTCTGTACAAGAACAGCTTCTACCAACACAATAAAGACATGATCCCAAGCATGTGTCTTCATTTATCATGTTCTATTATGGGAGTATAGCTATGGAAAAAATGTATGACGTTGAATTAACTGGATTGTCTTATATAAAGCCTAAACAAAATTACATTTCTCAGATCAGCAGATTGAACATGATGTTTGCGGAAGAGGTTTTCTATGTAAGATACAAAACTAGTGACTTAAGAATTTGAAATACACTGCATCTAGAACGGGACATTATAATCCCAGCTCAACCCAACACAGTGGACCATGTCTGTCTGCGTCTGATGTTTGGGATCTCGTGCACTGCTCAGTCGTGGAGAGACCTCACGGGGGCGCGCATCTCGTGCACTGCTCAGTCGTGGAGAGACCTCACGGGGGCGCGCATCTCGTGCACTGCTCAGTCGTGGAGAGACCTCACGGGGGCGCGCATCTCGTGCACTGCTCAGTCGTGGAGAGACCTCACGGGGGCGCGCATCTCGTGCACTGCTCAGTCGTGGAGAGACCTCACGGGGGCGCGCATCTTGGTCTTGACGTCACCGCAGATCCGTGAGTCTCGAGCTCCTGGTTAAACACAGGACTTTTCAAACCTAACGGCTCCTAACGGCTCAACAACTGACGAGGAACACAAGGACTTAAGACAAGTGTTCAGACTGGACACACTAACGGAAGATATCTGAGGTGATTTAAAGTGATTTCGGGCTTTTATACCATTGGGCAGAAGAGTGGTCAGTCAGTTTGCTGTGAGTAGCTTCACTTACCTACCAGGCAAGAGTCTCGATCCTCTCTATAAGAGTGTGTGTGGTGTGTGTGTGTGTGTGTGGTGTGTTGTGTTGTGAGTGTTGTGTGTGTAATTGTGTGGCATAATGTGTGTTTCTATGAATAAAGCCAGCTGTAGCCTAGCTACTGTACTTCACCCGATCTGGTTTGATGGGAGAGCAGCTCTGCCAGAGAGTAATGGAGGAGAACGAACAGAAAGAGATTTCTCTTCAGAGAACGGAGAGTAATTCATTACACAAGACAACCCGCTCTCTGGTTAAACCCTGATTATATGATTGGGCTGGTTATATGATTCACCTATCAGGAGACTATATCAGGAGACTAGAGGCCCAGGAGGAGACGGTCTTGGACGGGGAGGATCAGGCGAGTGGTCGTTTGACTGACCGCTCCACGTCTGACAGTGTTTTCCAGAAAGAGCTGTCAGCGAGAGAAGTCCACAGACACCCTGGGAACCACAGACACCCTGGGAACTTAATACCAACTTGGTCTAATAGCGATCAACCAAGTTTGTTTACCGGCGCACTGTAGCGATGTCTATCTAATCTACGCAATTGTAGCCGATACAATGTATCTTTGTAGTGTAACTCTGTAGCTGTTATCCTGGTGCAGAAGACTAGATGTTGTCTGTTATCCTGGTGCAGAAGACTAGATGTTGTCTGTTATCCTGGTGCAGAAGACTAGATGTTGTCTGTTATCCTGGTGCAGAAGACTAGATGTTGTCTGTTATCCTGGTGCAGAAGACTAGATGTTGTCTGTTATCCTGGTGCAGAAGACAAGATGTTGTCTGTTATCCTGGTGCAGAAGACTAGATGTTGTCTGTTATCCTGGTGCAGAAGACTAGATGTTGTCTGTTATCCTGGTGCAGAAGACTAGATGTTGTCTGTTATCCTGGTGCAGAAGACAAGATGTTGTCTGTTATCCTGGTGCAGAAGACAAGATGTTGTCTGTTATCCTGGTGCAGAAGACCAGATGTTGTCTGTCATGGTGGGAAGGACTAAGCAGCAACAGAGAGGGATGTTTGGTGACATCTTTAACCCCACTCATGTCATGACTAGGCTACAGTCAGGAGAGCACCGCCCATTACTCTCTATTAACAGGCTGAAGTGCGTAGACCAGAACAGCGCATGGAGGCTAAACGCCGTGTATAGTCCTGTGTTCTTGTTACTCATGTAGTTAGTATTTTATTACTAAGTCTGTCCAGATGGGGAGAGACCTGTCCTAGCCTGCTGCCGAGGGAGAGCTGCGCTGGGCGCACTGCTGAGCAACAGGTCGCTCCTGACTGGGTCTTTATCATCAGGTCTCTCCTGACTGGGTCTTTATCATCAGGTCTCTCCTGACTGGGTCTTTATCATCAGGTCTCTCCTGACTGGGTGTTTATCATCAGGTCTCTCCTGACTGGGTGGTTATCATCAGGTCTCTCCTGACTGGGTGTTTATCATCAGGTCTCTCCTGACTGGGTGTTTATCATCAGGTCTCTCCTGACTGGGTGGTTATCATCAGGTCTCTCCTGACTGGGTGTTTATCATCAGGTCTCTCCTGACTGGGTGTTTATCATCAGGTCTCTCCTGACTGGGTGTTTATCATCAGGTCTCTCCTGACTGGGTGTTATCATCAGGTCTCTCCTGACTGGGTACAGGTCTCTCCTGACTGGGTACAGGTCTCTCCTGACTGGGTACAGGTCTCTCCTGACTGGGTACAGGTCTCTCCTGACTGGGTGTTTATCATCAGGTCTCTCCTGACTGGGGGTTCATCATCCTCAGAGGCAGCGCAGTCTGAAACCCTGCTGGGGCTCATATCTGCTAGTGATTGTTGACCTTTTACCCCGACCTTTTCATTAGTGAATTGACTGCAGTTTGTTAGTGTGTGTGTGTGTGTGAGAGAGAGAGAGAGAGAGAGTGTGTGTGTGTGTGTGTGAGTGTGAGAGAGAGAGAGAGAGTGTGTGTGTGTGTGTGAGTGTGAGAGAGAGAGAGAGAGTGTGTGTGTGTGTGTGAGTGTGAGAGAGAGAGAAAGAGAGAGCATGCATATGAGTCAGTGAGAAAGAGAGAGAGTGTGTGTGTGTGAGAGAGAGCGAGAGAGAGTGTGTGTGTGTGTGTGTGTGTGTGAGTGAGAGAGAGAGAGAGTGTGTGTGTGTGTGTGTGTGAGAGAGAGAGAGAGAGTGTGTGTGTGTTTGTGTGTGTGTGTGTGTGAGAGAGAGAGAGAGCATGTGTGTGTGTGTGTGTGTGTGTGTGTGTGTGTGTGTGTGTGTGACTACCCTAACCTTGTCCACTGGGTTACTTATGACAAACACCTGGTCTGTGGCTCCTTTACAGATTTAATAGGGAAGAAAAAACATCACTAAAAGATCAAAGACTGATCACAACCTGACCCCCCCAGATCACAACCTGACCCCCCCAGATCACAACCTGACCCCCCCAGACCACATCCTGACCCCCCCAGATCACAACCTGACCCCCCCAGATCACAACCTGACCCCCCCAGACCACAACCTGACCCCCCAGATCACAACCTGACCCCCCCAGACCACATCCTGACCCCCCCAGACCACAACCTGACCCCCCAGATCACAACCTGACCCCCCAGATCACAACCTGACCCCCCAGATCACAACCTGACCCCCCAGACCACATCCTGACCCCCCCAGACCACAACCTGACCCCCCAGATCACAACCTGACCCCCCAGATCACAACCTGACCCCCCCAGATCACAACCTGACCCCCCCAGACCACAACCTGACCCCCCAGATCACAACCTGACCCCCCCAGATAGACTGATCACAACCTGACCCCCCCAGATAGACTGATCACAACCTGACCCCCCCAGATCACAACCTGACCCCCCAGATCACAACCTGACCCCCCAGATCACAACCTGACCCCCCCAGATCACAACCTGACCCCCCCAGATAGACTGATCACAACCTGACCCCCCCAGATCACAACCTGACCCCCCAGATCACAACCTGACCCCCCCAGATCACAACCTGACCCCCCAGATCACAACCTGACCCCCCAGATCACAACCTGACCCCCCCAGATAGAGAGACAGATCACAACCTGACCCCCCCAGATAGAGAGACAGATCACAACCTGACCCCCCAGATCACAGCCGGACCCCACCAGATCACAACCTGACCCCCCAGATCACAACCTGACCCCCCCAGATCAAAACCTGACCCCCCAGATCACAACCTGACCCCCCCAGATCACAGCCGGACCCCCCAGATCACAACCTGACCCCCCAGATCACAACCTGACCCCCCCAGATAGAGAGACAGATCACAACCTGACCCCCCCAGATAGAGAGACAGATCACAACCTGACCCCCCAGATCACAGCCGGACCCCACCAGATCACAACCTGACCCCCCAGATCACAACCTGACCCCCCCAGATCACAACCTGACCCCCCAGATCACAACCTGACCCCCCCAGATCACAACCTGACCCCCCCAGATAGACTGATCACAACCTGACCCCCCCAGACCACAACCTGACCCCCCCAGACCACAACCTGACCCCCCCAGATAGACTGATCACAACCTGACCCCCCCAGACCACAACCTGACCCCCCAGATCACAACCTGACCCCCCCAGATCACAACCTGACCCCCCCAGATGAAGAGAAGCGGCTTCATTGATGTTTTTAGTTGAGTTGTACTCATGGCAGCATGTCAAAGATCACACTCTGTGACAACCTGTTTGTCTCTCTTTTCTTTCTCAATCTCTCTATCTCTCCCTCTCTCTCTGATTCACACACACACACACACACACACACACACACACACACACACACACACACACACACACACACACACACACACACACACCCACACACACACAGAACAAGTCACTAGCTATGCAGCGTGAACACACACAGCTTGTGGTCTATGTAAGCTCAGCTGTGGACGTGTACCAACTTGCTCCTGGCTTTTAACACAAGGTTTCATAATTCTCTGTTTCAAATGATTAAATAACCGATGTACTCCAGGCTAGCCTACATGACGCTCACATGACATATTTAAGCAGGAGAGTTAATCCGTTAATCCTCAGTAACCTGTAGTCTACTTTTTACAGGTATTTTACAGGTATGAAAGAAACAGCCTACACAGTGAAGAACCTCGACAGTGTAAACCAGTCCTTGTGTTGCTATTCCAGCTCCGGTGATGTCACTGGTCTTATTGAGAGTATTAATAGTCCATTCTCTGTCTAGACCACTTGGACACGCCCCTTTCTGGTTGGACACACCCCTTTCTGATGCCCTTACAGTCATAAAGAGTCATGACCAGGCAGGCATATGACACATTTTCCTTCTATCGGACCATGGGTCGCACAGGCTACAGCTGCTAGCTCTGTTATAGGCTTTAGCTGCTAGCTCTATGGATAGTAGGCTAGCTGCTAGCTCTGTTATAGGCTTTAGCTGCTAGCTCTATGGATAGTAGGCTAGCTGATAGCTCTGTTATAGGCTTTAGCTGCTAGCTCTATGGATAGTAGGCTAGCTGATAGCTCTGTTATAGGCTTTAGCTGCTAGCTCTATGGATAGTAGGCTAGCTGATAGCTCTGTTATAGGCTTTAGCTGCTAGCTCTATGGATAGTAGGCTAGCTGCTAGCTCTGTTATAGGCTTTAGCTGCTAGCTCTATGGATAGTAGGCTAGCTGCTAGCTCTGTGGATAGCAGGCTGTGGGCTATAGCTGATAGGTCTATGGTATAGCTGTAGGCTATAGGTGCTAACTTAGCTATGCATATCAGACAGTAGTAGACTAGTTGCTAGCTCTGTGGGCAGCAGGGAGCAGGCCTAATAGCTGCTATAGCACTAAGTCATCCAGTAGCTGTAGGCTAGCTGTGAGCTCTATGGTACAGTATGGCTGTAGGCTATAGGTGCTAACTTAGCTATGCATAGCAGACCGTAGCATGCTGCTAGCATGTGGACAGCAGACAGTACAGTAGGTCTATCTGCTAGTCTATGCCATCCAGTAGCTCTAGACTATCGCTGCTAGTCTGTCTACACACATGGCTCAGGAAGGGAGCACCTTCAGGAATGCTGGCTGGCCCTGCTCTTTCCTGTCTGTGCAGGAAGTGCTAGTTTACTGCTTCTGACCTCACTGGGTCTAAGTGGAGGGCAGAGGAAGGACAGAGAAACTGGGAAAGGAAGCATAACAGGAAGCAGAGGAGAACGTTATAGGAGGGTAAGGAGGGAATGAGAGAGAGAGAGAGAGAGAGAGAGAGAGAACAGGATGTACATGTAACCGTGGTATGAGGCTGTTGAGGGAGGAGGTGTGTGTGTGATGTCACGCCTGCACCAGGAGACCAATCAACACAAATCACTTCCTAACAGCTCATCTGTCTTTCTTTTTAGCGCTCTCTCTCTCTCTCTCTCTCTCTCTCTCTCCCTCTCTCTACCTCTCTCTCTACCCCTCTCTCTATACCTCTCTCTCTCTCTCTACCTCTCTCTCTACCCCTCTCTCTATACCTCTCTCTCTCTCTACCTCTCTCTCTCTCTCTCTCTCTCCCTCTCTCCCTTTACCCCTCTCTCTACCTCTCTCACTACCCCTCTCTCTATACATCTCTCTCTCTCTACCTCTCTCTCTACCCCTCTCTCTATACCTCTCTCTCTCTCTACCTCTCTCTCTCTCTCTCTCTCTCCCTCTCTCCCTTTACCCCTCTCTCTACCTCTCTCTCTACCCCTCTCTCTATACCTCTCTCTCTCTCTACCTCTCTCTCTACCTCTCTCTCTACCCCTCTCTCTACACCTCTCTCTCTCTCTACCTCTCTCTCTACCCCTCTCTCCCTCCCTCTCTCTACCCCTCTCTCCCTCCCTCTCTCCACCTCCCTCTCTCTACCTCTCTCTCTCCACCTCTCTCTCTACCTCTCTCTTTACCTCTCTCTCTCTATCTCTCTCTCTACTTCTCTCTCTCTACTGTACCTCTCTCTCTCTCTCTCTCTCTCTCTCTCTCTCTACCTCTTCTCTTCATCCCTCTCTCCTCACCTCCTGTGTTGTCCTCTCAGTCCCAGTTCAAACAGCTTATCCGTGTTGTTTGTTCTCATGATCAGTGCTGTGGGGTTTGACAGCCGTTTCTGCGGTCGGTAGACGGTGTTTATCAGGAGCCAGGACTGCTGACCTGCTGTCGGCCACGCTACCCTACAGACATTACCCAATCACAGCCCATTACCCAATCACAGCCCATTACCCAATCACAGCCCGTTACCCAATCACAGCCCGTTACCCAATCACAGCACATTACCCAATCACAGCCCGTTACCCAATCACAGCACATTACCCAATCACAGCCCGTTACCCAATCACAGCCCATTACCCAATCACAGCCCATTACCCAATCACAGCCCATTACCCAATCACAGCCCATTACCCAATCACAGCCCATTACCCAATCACAGCCCATTACCCAATCACAGCCCATTACCCAATCACAGCCCATTACCCAATCACAGCCCATTACCCAATCACAGCCCATTACCCAATCACAGCCCATTACCCAATCACAGCCCATTACCCAATCACAGCACATTACCCAATCACAGCCCATTACCCAATCACAGCACATTACCCAATCACAGCCCATTACCCAATCACAGCCCATTACCCAATCACAGCCCATTACCCAATCACAGCCCATTACCCAATCACAGCCCATTACCCAA
>NW_028175584.1:2500-5000 GCF_949987555.1 Borostomias antarcticus
CAACTGACTTTTAATTTGAGGTATTTCTCCCTGTCCCCCCCCTCCCACCTCCACCCTTAAACACACACACACGCACACACACACACACACGCAGGAATGTGTCCTTTCAACACAAAAACATGGTTTAGCCAATAGGGGGTCGCGAGGAGGAAGTCACAGAATACACAGAGCGGTCCATAATCCCTGTGCTTATATTTTACAACCTTTCATATCTGTCCCAGAACGCGGGTCGGGCCTGACTCCGCCTCCCCAGCGAGACATACTTTAGGAGTGCGCGTTTAGGGAAATGAGGGAATAACTTGAGCCGCGGCCAGGGTTTCAGTCAAAGAGGGACGTTCCGTTATGCAAAGCTCCTCTGACGTATTTAATGTCAGTTTCAAAGCTGAAAACAAACCACTTAAAGGGCTGTGATGTATAGGCTGTCTCCTAAACCAAAACATGCATGGGGATTGGGGGGTCGCGTAAGTAGCCGGTTCTGGGTCCTCATCCCGGGCCAGGCCGCCAGCAGGGCGGCGAGAGAGGACGGTGTGTGGAGCGGTGGTTGTTTTATGCTGGGAAGGTCGCTGGTCAGGCATGATGGCTTTACTGAAGTATCACATTGATCTGGACTGTCTCTTCACCCCCCCCCCCCCCCCCACACACACACACACACACACACACACACAGTGTATTGATCCCCTGATTGATCTTCTGCATCACAGTGGTGCTCCAGCGGTCAGGATAGGATGGGATTCTACGCCAGCCGCTTGGGCGGCCATATCGACCGCGGCCATGGAGACCAGGGATGATCACAGGCTCAGTCATCGACAACCCCCCCCACCTCGCGCACACAAAGAGCTTCCTCATACACTCAGACACACCACACGCACACACTCTCTCTCTCTCTCTCTCTCTCTCTCTCTCTCTCTCTCTCACACACACACACACACCAAGAATAAAATCACAGGCCTAAAGATTACAGGTTAAAGAATACTATGGTTATGCTTGTCACAAACTACTAGTTAACAGGCCTCAGCATCCTCAGCTGTAGGCAGGACTGGCTGTTAAAAGAATCAGACACGGTCAGTGTGAAACCGCACCGACCCCTAGAGAAAACCACACCGCCAAAACAAAACTCACACCTAACTGACCAAAGCTGTTCTGGGTGCATCATGGGTACTAGACAAGGCGGTCTCTCCGTGCGTTTTACACTTAAGACTGATAAAAGCATAATTACTTATTTTGCTCTCTGGAAGTCACATGTTATTATGGGAAACGGGAGGGTTTTGTGTGCGAGCGTGTGTGTGTGTGTGTGCATTGGCACGCAGATTCTGAGGGCCGGCTCCCACATGACATGTTTTAAATGTTCCCCGTCCGACATGGATGGGTTTCATCGTTAAGAGCGCGTTGTGGAAGAGAAGCCAGCGTTGCGCTCAGTGCTGTCAAGCAGAGTAAATCACTAGAGCCGAGGGGGGGGGGTATTTTATTATAAATGTCAGGTAAATACCAGGACTGTCAGATTGAGCGCGGCCCAGATTAGGGTGTTATTACGCGCATCTGCGGCACCCAGGATGGTGGGGGGGGGGGGGGGGCAGGCGGCAGACGTACTACAGTAATAACCTGAAGTGTCTACGGTGAAAAAAGGACATCATTAAACTGGCACAACCTTTCTGCTTCTTCTGAGGAGGAATGAGAGGATAATGAGGAGGAACCAAGGTGAAAGAGAGAGAGAGAGAGGGAGTGAGAGAGAGAGAGAGAGAGAGAGAAAGACCTAAGAAAGCTCTGTGTTGCTCATCAGAATTCACACACACACGCACACGCACACACACACACACACACACACACACACACACACACACACACCACACACACACACAGCTGTATTAGTCTGGCCACTTGTTGGCAGTGGCTTGGGTCATTAGGATGTCCAAGCAGTGCTATTAAAGCGTCTTTGTCCGTGAGTTGACATGTCTGCATGTGTTCAATGAAGCTGTTGTCCCACTCCAACACCACGGAGCATCACACCATCCATGACCTATTACTGCAACAAGGTCAAAGTCCAGACTTCAACTCATTTGCAAAGAGAAAAAGAAAAAAATTGACCTTATTCACACGGCGGCCATTTAGCTCTTACGTCAATGAGAATGAGGAAGTATCCATAGACCATATAGTACAAGTTCCTTAGAAAAATAACACTTCAAGATTCTAAGAAATAACACTACTGGAATTACAAACTCATGATTACAAACTCAGCTTCCATTGAACCGTCCAGTAATCATGAGTTTGTAATTCCAGTAGTGTATTCTGACTGTTATTTCTGACTATTTCGAATCTTGAAGTGTTATTTTTATAACAAACTTGTACTAGATGGTCTATGGATACTTCCGCATTCTCCCACCCTGAGCGTGACGTAAGAGCAAAATGCCGCCGTGTGAATAAGGTCAATGAGCGAGCTGCGTCCTTTAATGCGGGGCTGTGGGCGATCCTCGGGAAGGAGGTTCCCCTCAACTAGGTCATGCTA
>NW_028175583.1:0-10000 GCF_949987555.1 Borostomias antarcticus
CACACACACACACACACACACACACACACACAGATACGCTCACACACACGCACGCACACGCTCACACACAGATACACTCACACAAACACGGACTCACACACGCACGCACACTCACACACACGCTCACACACACTCACACACACTCACACACACACATGCTGTTGCACATATGGAGCCATTAAGTTCCCAGCTTACTGGGCAGAGGGACTGGCCAGACACGGTCAGACATGGTCAGAACACGGTCAGACACGGTCAGACACGGTCAGACATGGAGACATGGTCAGACACGGTCAGACCACGGTCAGACATGGTCAGAACACGGTCAGACACGGTCAGACACGGTCAGACACGGTCAGGGACACGGTCAGACACGGTCAGGACATGTCAGGAACACGGTCAGACACGGTCAGACCACGGTCAGACACGGTCAGACATGGTCAGACATGGTCAGGAACACGGTCAGACACGGTCAGACATGGTCAGACATGGTCAGGAACACGGTCAGACATGGTCAGGAACACGGTCAGGAACACGGTCAGACACGGTCAGGAACACGGTCAGACACGGTCAGACACGGTCAGGAACACGGTCAGACATGGTCAGGAACACGGTCAGACATGGTCAGGAACACGGTCAGACACGGTCAGACACGGTCAGACATGGTCAGACACGGTCAGACACGGTCAGGAACACGGTCAGACACGGCCAGACACGGTCAGACACGGCCAGACATGGTCAGACACGGTCAGACACGGTCAGACACGGTCAGACACGGTCAGACATGGTCAGACATGGTCAGGAACATGGTCAGACACGGTCAGGAACATGGTCAGACACGGCCAGACACGGTCAGACACGGCCAGACATGGTCAGGAACACGGTCAGACATGGTCAGGAACACGGCCAGACACGGTCAGACATGGTCAGGAACACAGTCAGACATGGTCAGACACGGTCAGACACGGTCAGGAACACGGTCAGACACGGTCAGACACGGTCAGACACGGTCAGACATGGTCAGGAACACGGTCAGACATGGTCAGACACGGTCAGACATGGTCAGGAACACGGTCAGACATGGTCAGACATGGTCAGGAACACGGTCAGACATGGCCAGACATGGTCAGACACGGTCAGGAACACGGTCAGACATGGTCAGGAACACGGTCAGACACGGTCAGACACGGTCAGACACGGTCAGACACGGTCAGACACGGTCAGGAACACGGTCAGACACGGTCAGACACGGTCAGACATGGTCAGACATGGTCAGACATGGTCAGACACGGTCAGACACGGTCAGACATGGTCAGAAACACGGTCAGACACGGTCAGACACGGTCAGGAACATGGTCAGACATGGTCAGGAACATGGTCAGACATGGTCAGGAACATGGTCAGACATGGTCAGGAACACGGTCAGACACGGTCAGACACGGTCAGACACGGTCAGACATGGTCAGGAACACGGTCAGACATGGTCAGACATGGCCAGACATGGTCAGGAACACGGTCAGACATGGTCAGGAACACGAGTCAGCTTTTGTTTAACAGAGCTCTTGGCTCCTCACTGAAGGAGACTGACTGGCCAGCCTGGTGACGGAGGGGGATAGACCCGGGGTTTAGGTTACCTCCCCTGTGTGTGTGTGTGTGTGTGTGTGTGTGCGTGTGTGTGTGTGTGTCAAGGTTCTGCGTGACTGTGCAGCCATGGCTCACAGCAGATTATCTGCTCCTCTCTCTCTCTCTCCCTCTCTCTCCTCTGCTTCCTTGTGCAGGGTAACAGTGGAGAGAGACGCGCGCGCGCGCACACACACACACACACACACACAGACACACACACACACGCACACACACACACACACACACACACAGCCACAGCCACAGCCAAATACGCAGATGCAGAAACATCCACATACATACATTTACAATGTGACAATACTGTAAACGGAAGTGTGAGGTGTGTGTGTGTGTGTGTGTGTGCGCGCGCGCGTGTGCGTGTGCATGTCCCCCCCCCCCCCCCCCCGAAAGATTGAATCTGACGCCCCAGCTGACCAGCTCACAGGTACAGGCCACCATAACACCCCCCTGCCAGAACCATCTGGACCCATCAGAGGGTGAGAGGGAACTTATAAATAGCCGTGGTTGCTGGCCTGATGACGCTGGTGAACGAGCTCCGGTGGTCTGGAGAGAGGCTGAAACACAAGGAGGGTCTGGCAGGGGCCGTGGGCCAGGGGGCCGGGGGCCAGGGGGCCAGGGGCCAGGGGGCCAAGGGGGCCAGGGGGCCGGGGGCCGGGGGGCCAGGGGGCCAGGGGGCCGGGGGCCCAGGTAGTCTGCTACGACCATCCCGTTCTCCTGAGGTCACATTCTGTTTCACTAACGCAGAACGGTCTGGCCTTCGCCTCCTCCAGAGCCATTATCCCAAAATCCAGACCATACCTGGCCAATCAGGGACTGCGTTTTAACTGCTGTCCCGCCCCACAGTGGAAAGCAGCCCCTGATTGGTTCGTGTCCCTGCCGCTCGCTAAACAAACATGGCGGCTCCCGAAGCAATGAGTGGTAACGTTAACGTTAGAAGAATAAACGCAGCTATAAGTGCAGTTATTGCAGAAATAGACTTAATCACAACACTTAAACAAGAACAAGAGTATGCACTAGCGGAGTTTCTCCGTGGAAAAGACGTTTTTGCCGTTCTTCCGACTGGATTTGGCAAAAATTTGCCGAACGCTGATTGGCTGAAGGTGTTTGTCTGTCAAGGCAAGTAGCCCCTCCCACATAATGTCTCTCTATGGGGCGAAGGCCAGAGCGATGATGAGGAGAGAAGCAGTGAGCTGGTTAGATGGGGACGGTCATGCAGTGAGCTGGTTAGATGGGGACGGTCATGCAGTGAGCTGGTTAGATGGGGACGGTCATGCAGTGAGCTGGTTAGATGGGGACGGTCATGCAGTGAGCTGGTTAGATGGGGACGGTCATGCAGTGAGCTGGTTAGATGGGGACGGTCATGCAGTGAGCTGGTTAGATGGGGACGGTCATGCAGTGAGCTGGTTAGATGGGGACGGTCATGCAGTGAGCTGGTTAGATGGGGACGGTCATGCAGTGAGCTGGTTAGATGGGGACGGTCATGCAGTGAGCTGGTTAGATGGGGACGGTCATGCAGTGAGCTGGTCAGATGGGGACGGTCATGCAGTGAGCTGGTTAGATGGGGACGGTCATGCAGTGAGCTGGTTAGATGGGGACGGTCATGCAGTGAGCTGGTTAGATGGGGACGGTCATGCAGTGAGCTGGTTAGATGGGAACGGTCATGCAGTGAGCTGGTCAGATGGGGACGGTCATGCAGTGAGCTGGCTAGATGGGGACGGTCATACAGGCTCTGTCTCTGAGCAGAACCAGGCCTGACCCGGTCATTCAGAGAGAGCAGAACCACGCCTGACCCGGTCATTCAGAGAGAGCAGAACCACGCCTGACCCGGTCATTCAGAGATGGGGATGGTCATCCTAGGCTCGGTCTTCTGACCCGGTCACTGCAGAGAGAGCAGGTTTTAAGCTCTGGAGAACTGATCCGGAGGAGAGTGTGTGTGTCTAGAGAGAAAGAGAGAGAGAGTGTGTGTGTGTGTGTGTGTGTGTGTTTTGGGCTGGGCTGGAGGGATTACTGGCTTTGCAGCTTTCTTCTAAGCAGGGAATTACAGTGTGAGAGAGGACAGCCGACTGACATCATCACCGCTGCCTCCCTTCTCCGCCACCTGAGACGAGGGATGGGGGAAGAATACACACCTAGCGCGCGTGTGCGCGTGTGTGTGTGCGCGTGTGTACGTGTGTGTGATGACATTCTCTGTGGAATGTGATGTGTTGTGGGGCGGCTTGTGCGGAGCTCTCCCCCTCTCTGTCCCGTTAGCGGGCCTCATGGCTGCGAGCGCGGCGAAGGGGGCGGGGCTCCGTGATCGTCCGTGGCGGATGACACATCTCTCCTGCGGGGGCAGAGCAGGCGTCCGCTGGCGTCAGCGTCAGGGGGAGATCACAGACAGCGTGCTGCCAGCCCCCGCCATCATCACCCCCCCCCCCCGTGTGTGTGTGTGTGTGTGTGCGCGTGTTAGTGCCAAAGGAGAAATACTGAACATTAGCGAGGAGAGTGTGAGGGGCTGGGCGTGGGTCTAATAGGCCCTGTCATGTTATCAAACACACGCGTGTGCGCGCACACGCAGACTCATGTCATACATGCTCAGAACAATAAGTGCGCGTCGGGGTTCTGTCTGAGAGGGGAACTAATCCCAGCGCTGTGCTAGCTGCCAACTCCACTCTCACAGCCTTCTCCCCGGGCTCCCGGTGCCCTTAAACACACACACACACACACACACACACACACACACACACACACACACACACACACACACACACACACACACACACACACACGCGGCAGCAGCCATCCGAAACGGCGGCACAATTATGCAAAATCGGTTGTGACTTCCGTAGTACTCCGATGCCACTTTGTAATGCGTCTGCCACCGTCACAGTCACATGGTGACGCAGGGACTTATATACCGCTTCCTGTTGGACGCCTTGCTCGGCTAGCTGTTTTTTGTTGTTGTTTTTTTGGGTTTTAAATGTGTCACATCCTCTCTGTAGCCCCCGATGTGTGCCTTTAAATCAACCGCCCCTCCCTGGGAAAATATGGCGACATCTTGGATCGGGCCTGACTGACTGGATCGTTTCATACTGAGTGAGGCTGTGTTTTTCCCAGCATGCTCCTCTGTCTCTAGATTGTAGGCCGTCAACCTGCAGGGTCATGGTGGGCAATCTGGGATTCCACACACACGCACACACACACACGCGCACACACACACACACACACTGTGTAGGAGGACTGTGTAGTGTGCAGTTGAGTTTGTGCCGACTGTCAGCTTTGTATGGGTCAGTCCACTATGAGTGATGTGGGGCTACAACAGAGATATATTTCCCACTTACGCCCCCCCACCACACACACACACACACACTCCCCAACCGCCATACCCCAAACCCCCTCCCGTGGTGGTGCGTTCCACACGGGTCTGCGGTCACCGCGTGCTGAGCTCTGCTCCTCATTGTGTTCCAATTTCCTGACAGGAAAAGATGCGCTCGCTCGCTCCACGGATAAGAGACAGGAAAAACAAGATGGGGAAAAAAGAGAAAAGAAATATAAAATGGGAGAAACGGCCTAAACATGTGGGCTTCCTTCACGTCTACTCCTTCCTCCTTCAACATGTGGGCTTCCTTCACGTCTACTCCTTCCTCCTTCAACATGTGGGCTTCCTTCACGTCTACTCCTTCCTCCTTCAACATGTGGGCCTCCTTCACGTCTACTCCTTCCTCCTTCAACATGTGGGACTCCTTCCCTGGAACCTTCCAGGAGTCGCGCAGCGCCGCAGTCAAGCCTGATTCATAGGCGACGTAAACAACTCAAGCTACGTTGTGAACGCAAGCTCCAACATGACTCGAGAGCTTGCGTTCTGTGTTTTGTTTTGTGGAAACGCAAGGAATTGCACTATTGCTTGCGTCGAGTGACAAATTTCGGCATGACACGCGAGGACGCGACGAGATCTTGCGTGGCCTTGCGTTGCTTGCGCTTATGTAGTTTGCGTGGACTATGAATCCGGCCTTACTCTAACGCGCCGTGCGTCACGCCCCCCCGGCCTCTGCCCCGCGTCGGGGGAACGGACGGGGCGGAGAAACGTGCGCTCGGATGGTGTGAATCACGTCACGTCACGCGTCACACGTCACTGCCTTCTTTCCATGCGGCCTCATTCTTTTGTCACATCAGAAGCGGCCGCCGCGCTAATACCCAGAAACGCCTCCGCTCTCAAGCCAGCTGGTGCTCCATCAACGCAGAGGGAGGCTCCGAATTCCGGGGTGACATGTTGTGACACTGCGGAGGCCGGGGGATTTCTCCGCTCCTCTCTCAGCCCTGGCCCGGTTTATTCCTGGGCCCCGAAACCGGAACGGACAGAGCCTCCACCCCGCGGGCGCTGAGCCAGAGAGCGAGTGGCGTGTGACAGCAGGGTATTTTTAAACCTGGAGGGGCTGATTTAAACAGGGCCGATTACCTACGTCAATAATAGGCCCCAGGGCCCCTCAACAACACCGAGCTCCAGCCACAATGAACACTAATGGGCCAGACAGGGACTGTGGTCTGTTCCACCCAGACAGAGACAGACAGAGAGAGAGAGAGAGAGAGGGGGGGGGGGGAGAGAGGGAGAGAGAGAGAGAGAGAGAGAGGGAGAAGGAGAGAGAGAGAGAGAGAGAGGGAGAAGGAGAGAGAGAGAGAGAGAGGGGAGAGAGAGAGAGAGAGAGAGAGAGAGAGGGGGAGAGAGAGAGAGAGAGAGAGAGAGAGGGGGAGAGGGTGAGAGAGAGAGAGAGAGAGAGAGAGAGAGAGAGAAAGAGAGAGAGGGAGGGAGAGAGAGAGAGAGAGAGAGAGAGAGAGGTGTGGGGGGGGGTGTACTGGCAGCCGCTTCCCAGCTGCCTTAACGTCATGAGAGTTACCTGCTGATTCTCGCTGCTGAATTATAAAGCAGCGCTTTTAGCCGCCTAAGCAGGATCTTCATTGGGAGGCGTCAATGATACGGTGGCCATTTTGAGACTGTTTAGGTGACAGACATTTAAAGCAGGGACATAAAAAGCACCGCGCCCTCATTCTTTTTATATTAAATCCCATCTGCACTGTTTCTTATTGGGTATTTCCTGTCTCTGGGTCTATAGAGCACAGCCACTGACCAATTACTGAGTCACGGCCCACAGCAGTCCTGGGAGTTTGCTTTAGCACTGCTTCAGAGGGGAGACACATTCTTGGGCCTCTTAGTGAGAGACTGGGCTTTGTTTTAGAGTCTCCACAGCACTTAACCAAATAATACTTCAAGAATATAATGAAGCAGTGGTGGCTAATTACTTTGAGGATATTTGTCTGACTGAAGCCGAGGCCGTACTGTACCATAGCAACACAATGGTATGCATAGAAAGAGTTGGGGATGTTAAGGGGAAGTAATGTTCATCAGTCATAAAACAGAACATGTGTGACAGTTTGATTTCAAGGAGCACTCTCCCACGATTCCAATGAATGGTTTTTCAAAGCTCAACTAAAAAGGGATTTTGTAATGGTCTGATAATCCTCTATACAGCCTAAATTAACTCAATAATGTCATACATGAAGTTACACTTTCTTCAAGATTGAAAGCTGTGCATTGTAACGTTAACGAGAGCTAACAGACAGGCAGACGGAAGCCTGGTGTTCCCCAGGGTTCTATTCTAGGGCCCCTGATTCACTTATTTATTTATTTTTAAATAGTTTGAAGTCCTGAGTATTACTGATGAATACTCTTGGACCAGGACAGTGAAGAGCTAGTCATTATTCCCCCCGGGAAGTGAATAAACATGTGGGTGGTGCTCAGCGGTCCTGCTGTAGCCTGTCAATGTTAGCATAAAAAAGCCATTTAGAGACTAGCTTTTGTGTTTACATTGAAGAGAAAAAACTGCAAATATTTTGAGGGACAAATTATTACGTGAGTGCTCTACATCCTCAAAACTAATAACACGATCTGACAGGACGGTGTAACATTACAAGCTTACGTCATCCTCGCATTAAATATGTAGCGAGCAAAAGCTAAAGCTAAATTTACAGGCAGCAATGCTTATTACTGTATACATCTGTGTCTTCAAGTGGCTGACAGTTTTATGGACGACCCTTTGGAAGAGACACTGCTGCCTGTCTAGAATTAACATCCCACAGCAAACAAACCGCCACTTGTCCATCAAATGAACCTAAATCATCCATTGTATTGAAATCAATCCAACTTTGTTCAGTCGAGTTGGTAAATTTCAGCTCAAACCGATTTCTGATCTGATTACAGTTGAGGCTGAATGGACTCTCAAGTGCGCCTCAGTCAGCTGATAGAGGCTGAGGCAGAGTCTGAGAGAGGCTGAGAGAGGCTGAGAGAGGCTGAGGGAGGCTGAGGGAGGCTGAGAGAGGCTGAGAGAGGCTGAGGGAGGCTGAAAGAGGCTGAGAGAGACTGAAAGAGGCTGAGGCTGAGAGAGGCTGAGAGAAGCTGAGGGAGGCTGAGGGAGGCTGAGAGAGGCTGAGGGAGGCTGAGGGAGGCTGAGAGAGGCTGAGGGAGGCTGAGAGAGGCTGAGAGAGGCTGAGGGAGGCTGAGAGAGGCTGAGGGAGGCTGAGAGAGGCTGAGGGAGGCTGAGGGAGGCTGAGGGAGGCTGAGAGAGGCTGAGGCTGAGAGAGGCTGAGGCTGAGAGAGGCTGAGGGAGGCTGAGAGAGGCTGAGGGAGGCTGAGAGAGGCTGAGAGAGGCTGGGAGAGGCTGAGAGAGGCTGAGGGAGGCTGAGAGAGGCTGAGGGAGGCTGAGATATGCTGAGGGAGGCTGAGGGAGGCTGAGGGAGGCTGAGAGAGGCTGAGGCTGAGAGAGGCTGAGGCTGAGAGAGGCTGAGGGAGGCTGAGAGAGGCTGAGGGAGGCTGAGAGAGGCTGAGAGAGGCTGGGAGAGGCTGAGGCAGTGGCCTTATAGAGAGAGAGGCTGAGAGAAGCTGAGAGGCTGATGCAGAGGCCTTCTAGAGACGGCCTGGGCCTGTTTAGATGCTTCATAAAGCCCTTATTTACTGCAGGAGTGGCACTCGAGGAGAAGGAATTAGGGGCTGGCGCCAGGAACCCCCCCCCCCCCTTCCGCCCGCCTCCCGTCCCACAGCTCACTCTATTATTATTATCATTAAAGTCCACTAAATCAGGGCTGGAGTTAGCACACGTTCTGAGCCCACTAAACCAGGGCTGGAGTTAGCACACGTTCTGAGCCCACTAAATCAGGGCTGGAGTTAGCACACGTTCTGAGCCCACTAAATCAGGGCTGGAGTTAGCACACGTTCTGAGCCCACTAAATCAGGGCTGGAGTTAGCACACGTTCTGAGCACACTAAATCAGGGCTGGAGTTAGCCCACGTTCTGAGCACACTAAATCAGGGCTGGAGTTAGCACACGCTCTGAGCCCACTAAACCAGGGCTGGAGTTAGCGCACGTTCTGAGCCCACTAAATCAGGGCTGGAGTTAGCGCACGTTCTGAGCACACTAAATCAGGGCTGGAGTTAGCACACGTTCTGAGCTCACTAAATCAGGGCTGGAGTTAGCACACGTTCTGAGCACACTAAATCAGGGCTGGAGTTAGCACACGTTCTGAGCGGCGCTCTATGGATGACATGCTGAACGGCAGGGCCCTCTTCCCCTGCGCCTGGCGGCCCATATTGTTCAGGGTCAGGGACATGGGGGTTATTGTGCTGCCCCCCCCCCCCACCCCCCAGCCACCACTTCCATCACACGCCTCTCGCCCCCCACCCTCCGGACCAGAGGGGTGAAAGCGCCGCTGCCTATCAGCCCTCCCCTTCCCCCCCACCCGCCGACTCCCCCTCTGGTAAGATCTGGTTTATTTACTCCCATCCTAACCCCCCACCCCCCCCACCCTCTACACACGTCTACAGCAATCACACCATCAGCATGTAGAGAGAGAGAGACCGGGCAGAACACAATACGTTCTCTCCCCACCCCCCCGCTCCCAAAATGAAAGACATTTTTCAGGAGACCAATTGCATTCACTTTGAGAGTGTGGCCGGTATCAAGAGGATCCTCCTGATGTGACACATCGCTCTGTAGCGGACGGGGATGGGGGGGGGGGACAGATGGGGACGGGGGGGGACAGATGGGGACGGGGGGGGACAGATGGGGACGGGGGGGGTTATGAAACATCAGGGAGTGGCATGTCTGCCTGCTCGCTCTCTCAGACTCCGGAGATCAGGAGCAGTTCTGGCTGGAATCTTTTAAGGGGATGCAATTTAAACATGGCTGGGAGCTACACAGCCTCATAAAAGGACACAAATAATGGACTCCCCTGGCGAGAGCTCTTCTGGGGGAGGAAGAGGCTAGTCCAGACCGAGGAGGGGGGGGGGGGGGCAGCCTGCCAGCCAGCCAGAGACAGCGCAGGACATGCTTTATGAG
>NW_028175582.1:5000-12500 GCF_949987555.1 Borostomias antarcticus
TGTTAGTTGCTTCATTTGCATAGCCGCTGTGCTCGCTAGTGGAGCAGTTGGAGAGAGAGAGAGAGAGAAAGCAGAGAGAGAGAGAAAGCAGAGAGAGAGAGAGAGAGCAGAGCACATTTCCCAATTCCCCAGCTCCCCCGCTTCCAGAAAGACTGACAGATCTTTTCATGTTTTTGATTTCCAGGTACTGGGGCATCGGGTTCCCGCCACGCCCCCCAACCCAGGCAAGTATACGTGAGGCCCTGGGCATGGTGCAGCTGGTGAGGAACGCTGGCACCTGATACCCTCCAAACCCGACCTTCTCCCGCTGGCACCAACCAACAACCATTAGCCAATCAGGGTCTGGCCGAACTCAGCCGTCCAGTCTGCCCAAGCATGAGTATTACTGGCACAGGAAGAACAAGTGTTTCATACAGTGAACATGTTTATGTTCAAAATAAGGAGGTGAACTTAGCAGACTATGGTATAATAAAGCAAAGGAACAGAGCCAGACTGCTGAATGTCTTCCTAGTATTATATCACTCTTTCACACACATTCTCCTCAATCTTAGTTCCTAAGATTGAAAATGAATGTTTCCATTTTTCTTGAGGAGAGACCGTAATGTAACCAACAGACGGTTACACAATGGAACTAACGTTTTTACAGGCAGTGATAATTGATGGAGCAATATTTCACATAGAATGCTAAAGAGGCTTTGCCCGTGTTACTATTTCCAGTCCCTTTTCTTAACATCCAAAGATGAGATCAAATGTTTTTGTTTGCTAGGGACCATAACTGCTTAATTAAAGTCAATGCTCCAGGTGAGGCTCGAACTCACAACCTCGGCATTGCTCTGCTGATTACTGTCTTATAAGTACCGCGCGCTAACCGATTGCGCCACTGGAGCACTTGAAAAACCCTCTCTGTTTCTCAGATCAAAACTGAGGTATGACTCCATGTGGTTAAAGTGAAGATAAGGCTTAGTCAGAAATTTAAGTTGCCAAGTAAGTAAAAGTTTATTTGTATAGCACCCCTCTCAGCACGAATACACAGAGTGCTTCACATAAGGTGCAGGTAACAAAAAGTGCATAGTAAAATAAACATACATCACAGTAAAACAAAAAAGTATACAAAAAATGGCCAATTTCAAATGCCCCTATACTGATACAATAAAACAAAGAAAGACACAGCAGGACCTACAGATATGACATCATCAGCAGGGACCTACAAATATGACATCATCAGCAGGGACCTACAGATATGACATCATCAGCAGGGACCTACAGATATTACATCATCAGCAGGGACCTACAGATATGACATCATCAGCAGGGCTCAAACTCCTGCCTGAAGAGATAGGTTTTCAGGTGCCCCTTGAAAATATTTATTGTTTCTGCGGATCTCAAGTCCAGGGGGTTCCATAGTCTTGGGGCAACCACCTCAAATGCCCGGTCCCTTTGTTTTTTAGTCGGGTCTGGGGGACTGCCAGGAGACCTTGGTCAGAAGACCTCAGAGACCTGGGTGGTTTGATATGGTGGGATCAGTTCACGGATGTATGCGGGGCGAAGCCATTGATTGCTTTGAATGTGGTCAACAGGATCTTGAACTGGGTCCTGTAGTGTAACCCATGCAGGGAGGCTAGGGTGGGGGGATATGGCAGGATGTTTTGGACCTGGTGAGTAACCCATGCAGGGGGGCTAGGGTGGGGGGATATGGCAGGATGTTTTGGACCTGGTGAGTAACCCATGCAGGGAGGCTAGGGTGGGGGGATATGGCAGGATGTTTTGGACCTGGTGAGTAACCCATGCAGGGGGGCTAGGGTGGGGGGATATGGCAGGATGTTTTGGACCTGGTGAGTAAACGGGCAGCAGCATTTTGAACCAGTTGTAGTCATGAACCAAGGATTTGCCAAGACAGGTTAAAAGGGAGTTACAATAATCAAGATGATATGAAAGCGTGAACAGCCATTTTGAGCTCAGTATGAGACACCACAGACCTGAGTTTGGAGATGTTTCGGAGGTGGAAAAAACAATTTCGGAACAGTGACGCTACATGATTGTCCAGGTTCATCGCCTGATCAAAAAACACACCAAGATTTCTAATATGGGGGCGGGCGTTTGTCGTAAGGGGCCCCAACAGATGTTTTACCTTTGCAAGATGAGCTGTTACTGGTTCCAGTCCCTTTTCTGAACATCCGAACTTGAGATCAAATGCTTATGTTTGAGAGGTACTGTAAATGTTTGATTAAATGGTTTTGCTCCAGGTGAGGCTTGAACTCACAACCTCGGCATTGCTATGCTGAGCATTTTCTGAGCATCCAAACTTGAGATCAAATGCTTTTGTTTGCTAGGGACCATAAATGCTTAATTAAAGGGTTTTGCTCCAGGTGAGGCTTGAACTCACAACCTCGGCATGGCTCTGCTGATTACTGTCTTATAAGTACCGCGCGCTAACCGATTGCGCCACTGGAGCACTTGGAGACCCCTTTCTGTTTCTCAGATCAAAACTGAGGTATGACTCCATTCGGTTAAAGTGAATTCGAAAATGTGGCTTAGTCAGAAATTTGCAAGATGTGCTGTTGTTATCAGTGGCTTTTTACAACCTCGGCATTTTTCTGCTGGTTACTGTCTATAAGTACCGCACGCTAACCGATTGCGCCACTGGAGCACTTGGAGACCCCACTCTGTTTTTCAGATCAAAACTGAGGTACGACTCCATGTGGTTCAAATGCATTCTCAAATTTGGGTTGGTCAAAAATTTGCAAGATTTGCTGTTACCAGGAGCGGAGACAAGGGCGGAGCTGGATGTCCAGAGAGGAGCTGGATGTCCGGGCGCAGGCCAGAGGGGAGCTGGATGTCCGGGCGCAGGCCAGAGGGCCAGAGGGGAGCTGGATGTCCAGGCGCAGGCCAGAGGGGAGCTGGATGTCCGGGTGCAGGCCAGAGGGGAGCTGGATGTCCAGGCGCAGGCCAGACTGGAGCTGGATGTCTGGGTGCAGGCCAGAGGGGAGCTGGATGTCCAGGCGCAGGCTAGAGGAGAGCTGGATGTCCAGGCGCAGGCCAGAGGAGAGCTGGATGTCCAGGCGCAGGCTAGAGGAGAGCTGGATGTCCAGGCGCAGGCTAGAGGAGAGCTGGATGTCCGGGCGCAGGCCAGAGGGGAGCTGGATGTCCGGGTGCAGGCCAGAGGGCCAGAGGGGAGCTGGATGTCCAGGCGCAGGCCAGAGGGGAGCTGGATGTCCGGGTGCAGGCCAGAGGAGAGCTGGATGTCCAGGTGCAGACTAGAGGAGAGCTGGATGTCCAGGCGCAGGCCAGAGGGGAGCTGGATGTCCAGGTGCAGGCTAGAGGGGAGCTGGATGTCCGGGTGCAGGCCAGAGGGCCAGAGGGGAGCTGGATGTCCGGGTGCAGGCCAGAGGGCCAGAGGGGAGCTGGATGTCCGGGTGCAGGCCAGAGGGCCAGAGGGGAGCTGGATGTCTGGGTGCAGGCCAGAGGGGAGCTGGATGTCCAGGCGGAAGCCAGAGGGGAGCTGGATGTCCGGGTGCAGGCCAGAGGGGAGCTGGATGTCCGGGTGCAGGCCAGAGGGGAGCTGGAGGCCTCAGGCGAGCACCCATAAACCAGTCTGAGAATTCACTGTATTGGCCTTTTACAAATATAAATTTATAAATATACCCATACTCATTTTAATCAGTAACATACATTATTATCCAAGTTGAAGTTGGATTTTTCCAACTTCAACTTGAGTTGAGGGATGAATTTCAGTCCATGTCAGATTTTTTCAACTCCAAAACATCTAATGTCAGTGTGATTCAGTGGCCAGGGCACAACAGGGCGGTATTAGATAGCACTTCCACTCTTCTGTAACCCCCGTCAATGAAAAAGAGCGTAAAGAACATGCTCCCTCTCCTCTCTCTCCTCTGTAGTATCACCCGCTCCGTTACCCATGTCCGTGTTTCCTGATGCCATGGTCGTCTCTGCCCGCTCTCGTCCGGCGCCTCGTCTCTGCCCGCTCTCATCCGGCGCCTCGTCTCGGCCCTGCCCTACTCTTAGTTATTTTCTTTTTTTGCATGGCTGTAAGCCAGCGCACCTAGGATAGCGTTTGTCCGTTTATCACTCCCTCCCTCCCTCCGGTCAATGTTGACCTGCACTTCTCTGTTGGCACCACAAGAGGCAGTAGTCCCAGCACACCAAAATAAAGAAGGACACCAAAATCAACCCGCCAATCTCCACTGCACAAGTAGAGTAGCGGTGAAAGCATTGGACTCCCACCCGGGAGATCGAGGTTCAAGACCTGATGGGGATGATTTTATGGGACTATACCCCAAACCTCCACATGTTCATCTTTTCACTCCAACCTTTACCCCTTGCCTTATAGGTCAGATCCTGTCCCAACCCCAACCCTTATTCTAACCCCAACCCACACTAGGGACTGGAAGAGGGACACCAAAACCAACCGGTTGATTTCCACTACACAAGTAGAGTAGTGGTGAGACCATTGGACTCCCATCTGGCAGACTGGGGTTCAAGACCCGGTGGGGATGACTTTATGTTATCATCATTGTAACTGCTTTATCCACTGACCGCTACCATTAATGTTATGGAAGCTGCTGCTAGTTGTTGTGAGCCCGTGAGCTAACTGGCTATCCCGCTCTCATTGTGCTGGATTAGCATTGGAAGCATTGGAACTGATGTGTCCAGGCGACAAGACCCATCTTTATTTAACAGACATTATTTCATATCATTTCAATTCACAGCTATTTCAGTGGCATGACTAGCTTCCGTCCTACCAGTCCTGAACAGAAACAAGCCAGCCACGCACATAAGCCAGGCTTTACATGGCCTGGTTCATTTAAAGCTACATGAGATATCCCGGCACTTTGGCGGCCCCTCTGGTCGTGATACAATCGGCACTGCGTTTTAAGAACCACACTTCCCACAATTCCCCACTCACTCGCTGTAATGATGGGAAAAAATATGATAACAAATGTAGCAGACTGGATTGGGGGGTTGAAGCTACTTCAATGGACTTTCTGGAAGGATGGCTTCAATGCAGGTAAATACTGGTCTTCTTTCTTTTATGTTCATGTAGATAGATTCGTGGGGCGAAGTGTTTGTTGTCTTCCTGATATTGTGACACGCAAAACGCGTCACTTCCGCTTCCACCATAAGATTTCCTGCCAGTGTACTAGCCAGTATACTGATATTCTAAAAGAATAAATTCACAGGATCACATGTCATGAAAATGATTGTTGGGGTCTTGCTAAGGCCAATTCATAAACGAATAGCAAGTAAAGGTGAATATTGAATTATAAGAAAGTTATCTCATTGAGCTTTAACCTTTATTTAGCCAGAGGAAATCACACTGAGATGTGTATTTCTTTTTCAGGTGAGAACACACAGCTGCTTAAAAAAATAAAAACAACACATAATACAAATACATCAAAGGGTTAAATAAAACATGAATGAAATTAAATCAATTAAAACTACAAGAAACGTCTCCCTAGTAACCTTCATGTGCAACGTGCAAAGCCACCTAAACACACGTATCACATGACTCTCCACGTGGGCTCGTGTGTTCCTGTGGTTCTCCTCATGTGTTCCTGTGATTCTCCTCATGTGTTCCTGTGATTCTCCTCATGTGTTCCTGTGATTCTCCTCATGTGTTCCTGTGGTTCTCCTCATGTGTTCCTGTGGTTCTCCTCATGTGTTCCTGTGATTCTCCTCATGTGTTCCTGTGGTTCTCCTCATGTGTTCCTATGATTCTCCTCATGTGTTCCTGTGATTCTCCTCATGTGTTCCTGTGATTCTCCTCATGTGTTCCTGTGGTTCTCCTCATGGTTGTTTTGGGGAACCGTCGTCTCACTCGCTCGTCTCCTCTGGTTATTCACTAATTCAAAAGAGAGAGTGGGCGTCCGAGGCACCTGTCTCTGCCTCGCACGCCCGCCCCTCCGCTGTGATGGAAGGTGAAACGCCCAGATCTGCTTGCATCGCTCAAAATCTGCATGCTGCAAAAAAGCTCATGAATAAGTAATGACGATACGCCATCTCATGTAAATCCATGCAAATGAGGGCTCCAGGACATACTGTTTTAGTGGCGAGCTGGAGTGTGTGTGTGTGTGTGTGTGCATGTGTGTGTAAGTGTAGGTGTATTTACAGTTTGCATTTCTCTGTGTATGTATACTGTATTATGTGTATACCATGTGTGTGGTTTGTATGTGTGTGTTTATGCAAGTGCACATTCTATGTAGGTGGATTGCAGCGCATTTACAGATGTACTCATTATGTCTCTGATTGGGAATAATGCATGTTTTCCCCACATGGTCGCATTTTCACCCAGAATCCGACCAGGAGCACAAGGTAACGTTCCCCTGTATCAGGACAAGGTAACGTTCCCCTGTATCAGGACAAGGTAACGTTCCCCTGTATCAGGACAAGGTAACGTTCCCCTGTATCAGGACAAGGTAACGTTCCCCTGTATCAGGACAAGGTAACGTTCCCCTGTATCAGGACAAGGTAACGTTCCCCTGTATCAGGACAAGGTAACGTTCCCCTGTATCAGCACAAGAACCCGCCGAGGATCCGTGCGCTCTAGATAAGGAACCTCCAGCCTAAGAATAGTCATGATGATCGCGTGGTGGTTATAAATAATGGATGAATATCTTATGTCGACTCGTCTACTCTAGTGCGTAGACTTAGCGTGGGGATTGGTCGTTTGATGGTTGTAAGGAGGTTACCCTCTCTAACTTTACATGAAGTGACGCAACCGGCATTCCTAGTAGCCAGTCTACTGAGCGTTGAGCGTTGAGAGCTAACCTCCATACGATCTTCGTCCAAGCAACACTGGGACAGAGCCTACATGATGTGAATGTGTGTGTGTCTGTGTGTGTGTGTACTGTAGGTGTGTGTGTGTGTGTGTGTGTGTGTGTGTGTGTGTGTGTGGTTACTACTCATAACCCACTACTTACACCTTTACCGTTATTTGTAATATGTAATTTCCTCTTTGCCTCCTCCCTGTATGCGCTCACTAGCGCCCCCTAGTCCACCGGCCGGCCTGCCACTCTCCGTTTATTCTCTCCATTCTGGTGTCTCTTCACCTTTCTATCCCTCTATCAGAGCTCCCCTCTCTGTCTCTCTCTCCCCCTCCTCTCTGTCTCTCTCTCCCCTCTCCTCTCTCTCTCTCTCTCTCTCCCCTCCTCTCTCTCTCTCTCTCCCCTCCTCTCTCTCTCTCTCTCTCTCTCTACCCCTCCTCCCTCTCTCTCTCCGGACAGATGGAATCAGACACGCCCCACTGGCTAGAGGAGCTTGGATTTGAATGGGGATGGGGTTGGATGAGGCTGGGGCTGGATGGGGTTGGGGTTGGATGAGGTTGGGGTTGGATGGGGTTGGGGTTGGATGAGGCTGGGGCTGGATGGGGATGGGGTTGGATGAGGCTGGGGCTGGATGGGGTTGGGGTTGGATGAGGTTGGGGTTGGATGGGGTTGGGGTTGGATGAGGTTGGGGTTGGATGAGAATGGGGTTGACTGGGGATGG
>NW_028175582.1:20000-22500 GCF_949987555.1 Borostomias antarcticus
CTGGATGACCTGAACACTCTGAACACTCTGGAGGACCTGAACACTCTGGAGGACCTGAACACTCTGGAGGACCTGGAGGACCTGAACACTCTGGAGGACCTGAACACTCTGGAGGACCTGAACACTCTGGAGGACCTGAACACTCTGAACACTCTGGATGACCTGAACACTCTGAACACTCTGGATGACCTGAACACTCTGAACACTCTGGATGACCTGAACACTCTGAACACTCTGGAGGACCTGAACACTCTGGAGGACCTGAACACTCTGGAGGACCTGGAGGACCTGAACACTCTGGAGGACCTGAACACTCTGGAGGACCTGAACACTCTGGAGGACCTGGAGGACCTGAACACTCTGGAGGACCTGAACACTCAGGAGGACCTGAACACTCTGAACACTCTGAACACTCAGGAGGGCCTGAACACTCTCATGCTGCACATTTCCCATTTGACCTGACGAAGAGCAGACACTCAAAACATCAAAGAGTATCTTATTCTGGAGCCTGTCTGGTTCTGTCCCTTTCATTGTGACCTTCAGTTCTAAGCCGTGAGCGAGGGACCGCCAGTAAACCCTGGTCACATGACCTGAGAGACCTGCTAGTGATGTAGGGATGGAGCAGGTCACATGACCTGAGAGACCTGCTAGTGATGTAGGGGTGGAGCAGGTCACATGACCTGAGAGACCTAGTGATGTAGGGGTGGAGCAGGTCACATGACCTGAGAGACCTGCTAGTGATGTAGGGATGGAGCAGGTCACATGACCTGAGAGACCTGCTAGTGATGTAGGGATGGAGCAGGTCACATGACCTGAGAGACCTGCTAGTGATGTAGGGATGGAGCAGGTCACATGACCTGAGACCTGCTAGTGATGTAGGGAGGGAGCAGGTCACATGACCTGAGAGACCTGCTAGTGATGTAGGAGGGGAGCAGGTCACATGACCTGAGAGACCTGCTAGTGATGTAGGGATGGAGCAGGTCACATGACCTGAGAGACCTGCTAGTGATGTAGGAGGGGAGCAGGTCACATGACCTGAGACCTGCTAGTGATGTAGGGGTGCAGCAGGTCACATGACCTGAGACCTGCTAGTGATGTAGGGAGGGAGCAGGTCACATGACCTGAGAGAGCTGCTAGTGATGTAGGGATGGAGCAGGTCACATGACCTGAGACCTGCTAGTGATGTAGGGGTGGAGCAGGTCACATGACCTGAGAGACCTAGTGATGTAGGGGTGGAGCAGGTCACATGACCTGAGAGACCTAGTGATGTAGGGGTGGAGCAGGTCACATGACCTGAGAGAGCTGCTAGTGATGTAGGAGGGGAGCAGGTCACATGACCTGAGAGACCTAGTGATGTAGGGGTGGAGCAGGTCACATGACCTGAGAGAGCTGCTAGTGATGTAGGAGGGGAGCAGGTCACATGACCTGAGAGAGCTGCTAGTGATGTAGGAGGGGAGCAGGTCACATGACCTGAGAGATCTGCTAGTGATGTAGGGAGGGAGCAGGTCACATGACCTGAGACCTGCTAGTACTGTAGGAGGGGAGCAGGTCACATGACCTGAGAGACCTGCTAGTGATGTAGGGGGGGAGCAGGTCACATGACCTGAGACCTGCTAGTGATGTAGGGGTGGAGCAGGTCACATGACCTGAGACCTGCTAGTGATGTAGGGGTGGAGCAGGTCACATGACCTGAGAGACCTGCTAGTGATGTAGGGGGGGAGCAGGTCACATGACCTGAGAGACCTGCTAGTGATGTAGGGGGGGAGCAGGTCACATGACCTGAGAGACCTGCTAGTGATGTAGGGGTGGAGCAGGTCACATGACCTGAGACCTGCTAGTGATGTAGGGAGGGAGCAGGTCACATGACCTGAGAGATCTGCTATTGATGTAGGGGTGGAGCAGGTCACATGACCTGAGAGATCTGCTAGTAATGTAGGGATGGAGCAGGTCACATGACCTGAGAGACCTGCTAGTAATGTAGGGATGGAGCAGGTCACATGACCTGAGAGATCTGCTAGTGATGTAGGGGTGGAGCAGGTCACAGGTCACCCGTTCCTGACCACGCAGGGCTATACGAGTGATGACAAGAACCTTCAACTGAACCCTAAACTTGATGGGGAGCGACAGTAAGGAAAGAGTAAGGAAGCTAAGATGGGAGTCATGTGACATGTCTACTGGTCCCAGTCAACAGCCGTGCAGCAGCGTTCTGGACCGTTAGAGACGGTCCGGGTGGACTTGCTGAGCAGGTGAAGAGAAGGCGTGGCCCGGCTGGCCTGCGCTGCTCAACGACTGCTTCCAGACCAGCCTGCTACTGTTGGGGCGAATACAGAAATCAATATGCGCCTTTCTGAAACGGCCCTCAGCTGAGGGGGCCGGAGGTGTTTCTCGGCTGCCCCCCGCTGCCCAACAAAGATGTGGTGCGATAGACCTCTCTGAAGATGCCTCGGGTTCCTCCTTGAATCCACCAGTGTAGATCAAAGGGTTCCTCAAGGACTTGTTT
>NW_028175582.1:46553-51553 GCF_949987555.1 Borostomias antarcticus
TGACAAAAAAAATGTCTGGGGGAAAAACAGCAATGCGCCAAAACATCCTCCAGATAGAGAGCAGACAGGAAGAGGTCGACCGACCGAACACGACCACCGCAAAGACAATCAGTATCCCAGAACACCACACACACACACACACACACACACACACACACACACACACACACACTCACACACACACACACACACACACACACACATACTAACGCTACCATTTAAATACATAAATATTACACTTACTTATTCACTCAATTCACCTATTTTGTATTTACATTTATATAGTTTTACATTTTTGTGTTTTGGTAATGTAAATGTATGTTTCCCATGCTAATAAAGCCCTTTGAATTGAATTGAGAGAGAGAGAGAAAGAGGGAGAGAGAGAGAGAGAGAGAGAGAGAGAGAGAGAGAGAGAGAGAGAGAATATTTTGAGGAAAATATTGAAAACAGAGAAGGTCTGATATTTGTACTTTATGATAAAACCTCCTTAGCATACAATGTCTCACTGACCTTGAATTCTATGACTAACATTTGTTGGACATTTTCTATAATATTGTCCATTATTGTAAAAGCACTGATGTGGAAGCGTATGATAGGTGAAAGTAATATGCAGTGAACCTATCCAGGCTGACAGCCTCTCAGCGGTGACACGGTACAGAGAGACCAGGTCAAGTCACAGCTTATGAGTTCAACCATTCATAGACATGGAAGCGGTCCTCAGCGTGCGTGTGTGTGTGTGTGTGTGTGTGTGTCTCTTTCTCTCTCTCTCTCTATCTCTCTCTCTCTTTCTCTCTGTCTCTCTCTCTCTCTCTCTCTCTCTCTCTCTCTCTCTCTCTGTCTCTCTCTCTCTCTGTCTCTCTCTCTCTCTCTCTCTCTCTCTGTCTCTCTCTCTCTCTCTCTCTCTCTCTCTCTCTCTCTCTCTCTCTGTCTCTCTCTCTCTTGCGCGCCCCCTCCTCCCTTCATGTCAGGAGGAGGTTTGGAGGTCAGAGCCCCTCGGTGTGTCTAGGTCCCTGCCCCCCCCAGTCTGCTTAGACCTTCTAGGTGTGTGTGTGTGTGTGTGAGAGAGTGTGTGTGTGTGTGTGAGTGTGTGTGTGTGTGTGTGTGTGTGAGAGTGTGTGTGTGAGTGTGTGTGTGTGTGTGTGTGTGTGTGTGTGTGTGTGTGTGTGTGTGTGTGTGTGAGGCGGGGTCCCCAGTGAACTGGCTGATTGACTGAGGGCTTGAGTGACCAGTCTGAAATGGGGGTCCCTTCTGGGAGTCCGACCTCAGCTGCAGCTCCTCATGTAAAAGGCAATTTAGAGTGTCCTGTCCCGGGCAGAGATAAGGAAGGACACACACAACCCCCCGGACGACTACAGCAACCACACACGCCAGATTACATTTGGGTTGCCAGATTTGAAACAAGGTTGCCAGATTGTGCAGGAAATCCCCCCCACCTCCTCTAAAATCATTGGCCTTCACCTTGATGCAAACTTGGCCTTGGTGGAGGGGGGGGGGCTGACAGATATGGCCTTGACATGCTCCGCAGTCCGGGGTCACCATGTCTGTGACACCATGTTTGGATGTTGATCTGTTTTGACAGCAACAGCAATTAAAGCTGAAAGTCGTGATCAGAATTGTATGATTAATGTTCTACTTCTACTAAGAGCTTCTATTAAGATATCAAGTCCTCATGCATATGGATGTGTGAAAACTAGGAGCCTGTTTGAATGGGTGAAGTCAGCCTTAGTCAGCCTAAGCCTAAAGTCCTCAGTCAACATAATATTTCAAATAGACAGGCCGACAAATTAATTAAAGGCCCTACGAGGAGTTTCGGGAAGCGGAAGTGTTTTCCACCCAAAAAGACCACATTTCCCATGAGCCTCCTCGCGCACTGTCGTAAACCTTAGCTACCTGAGCCGCGTGTTTTGAAGACAGAACGATGGCCACCGACGAGGTAATTACATCGGTCTTACTAGTAATGTTACTTTTGACAATATATAACGGTCATATTTGCTCGTGCTGTCTCTTGTCGGCGGTGTAGGCTACTGCAGTGAATCGTTTTGTCATTCCAAGGAAGTTCTGAACGACCCGACCATGAAATAATAATCTAAAAATAAACTACATACAAGAAACAACATTTGTCGAAAATGGACACATAAACAAGTGTGGGTAATGTAGATTCACCCACATTAAAATGAGACTGTTTCGTAACCATAAATAAACTCCTCGGGGGACCTTTAAAAAATATTGGAGTTCTACAATTGTACAAAATCTACAATTCTACTTTGTCTAGTGAAAACGTTGCCCTAAGTCACCTCAATCTGTTTCATGTGCAGACTTGTCATCTGAGCACATAAAGACATTTGGAACAAGGATGTTCACTTCACCATCTCCAGTGATGCTGTATAAACATGCACTGTGTTAAGATCAACAACTATTTACCATCAGTCAGTCTTTAGGGGCTGATATTATTTTTAGTTCCAGTACAGTACGCAGTATTATTATTAGTATTAGTTCCAGTACAGTACGCAGTATTAGTATTAGTATTAGTATTAGTATTAGTTCCAGTACAGTATGCAGTATTAGTATTAGTATTAGTTCCAGTACAGTACGCAGTATTAGTATTAGTATTAGTATTAGTATTAGTATTAGTATTAGTATTAGTATTAGTATTAGTATTAGTATTAGTTCCAGTACAGTATGCAGTTCCTATTGTATTCTGGGTATGGTAAACAAATTCCTAGTACATTGAAAAACTGCAATGGCAATAAAACAAATTGTGATTGTGATTGTGATTGTGATTGTGATTGTGATTGTGATTAACCTTCCATCTTCCATCCAGAACGGCTCAGTCTGCTCACTCTGTCCTGAAAAGCTTTTTCTCTCTGTGCTTTCATATATATTTCCAGAGTTGATGGTGGGAAAAAGGAGAAATTTCAAAGCTCCCCTAGAATCTTTTAGGGTTCGGCCAGGGAGGTGGTTACCTTTGAACAACGTATTTGTACGAGGACCAGGGCGATCAATCAGATGGGCGAAATGAGAAAAATCTAAAATGGAGGAAGAAAGGGAGTGTTGACGAGGAGTAGAGGGGGGAGGTACTGAAGCGAGCCGAGGTAGGCCAGCCAAAACTCCCTGGCATTTCATATGACGAAGGAGGGCATTTTTTGTACAGTTCATGAGGTGAGGAGGGCAATAGGGCGGCTTGGCCACCGAAAATGTTCCATTATGTTCCAATTACCCCTTGAAGCCACGGGTGCCCCACTCTGCTGGATCCTGCCCTGGTCATCAGGACCGCAGAACAATAGGAGAACGAAGAGGAGGAGGAGGAGGAGGAGGAGGAGAAGGAGGAGGAGGAGGAGGAGGAGAGGAGCTGGAGGAGGAGGAGACGGAGGGGAGGAGGAGCTGGAGGAGGAGTAGAGGAACTGGAGGAGGAGGAGGAGGAGGAGGAGGAGGAGAAGGAGGAGGAGGAGAGGAGCTGGAGGAGGAGGAGGAGGAGGAGGAGGAGGAGAAGGAGGAGGAGGAGCTGGAGGAGGAGGAGGAGGAGGAGGAGGAGCTGGAGGAGGAGGAGAGGAGCTGGAGGAGGAGGAGGAGGAGGAGGAGGAGCTGGAGGAGGAGGAGAGGAGCTGGAGGAGGAGGAGGAGGAGGAGGAGGAGGAGGAGGAGGAGTAGAGGAACTGGAGGAGGAGGAGGAGGAGGAGGAGGAGGAGAAGGAGGAGGAGGAGCTGGAGGAGGAGGAGGAGGAGCTGGAGGAGGAGGAGAGGAGCTGGAGGAGGAGGAGGAGGAGTAGGAGGAGGAGGAGAGGAGCTGGAGGAGGAGGAGAGGAGCTGGAGGAGGAGGAGGAGGAGGAGGAGAGGAGCTGGAGGAGGAGGAGGAGGAGGAGGAGAAGGAGGAGGAGGAGCTGGAGGAGGAGGAGGAGGAGGAGCTGGAGGAGGAGGAGAGTAGCTGGAGGAGGAGGAGGAGGAGGAGGAGGAGCTGGAGGAGGAGGAGGAGGAGAGGAGGTGAAAGAGATGGTTTCTATCTCCGGGGAGCTTTGCTGAACCTGTAAAGGGGAGCACCAGGTCAGTGAGCAGCGTAGCCACTGTGTTGACAAAAAGAGGATTTCAGACACACATTTATATCCATCCTACCAAGCGTGAGGTTCACTCTCTGAGACCGGTTCTGATCCAACATACTGTGCGTGTTAAAGGGATCATCCAGGCTAGTTCACTGGGAGGGGAGCAGAGAATCCACACTAGCTCAGGTTAGCATGTAGCCTCCTTACTAGTGGACAGAATGGGTGTTAGAAAAGCTGTATTATTCATGCTGAATAGTAGGCTATCAGTATTATGTGTTATTGTATTGGAACATGATCTGTGTATTAACAGTTGATTTACGACATTACTGTTCACTGTTCTGGCCGCTAAGGTTTCTGGGGCTTGTTGTTTAGAGTGGTGATGCGTCATTGTCACACGTTTATATTGCCAGTTGGGGGAGAATATTATAAAGCTTGTATTTCCTTGAGATTTCATTATCAAACTGCCTTTCATCTCATTCCAGTGTGCGTGACTAAAAACTTTATTCTTAATCCAGTAGTAGTTATGTGCAAGCAGGCCTAAAGATCGAGAGCACAGACAGATCAGGATGTGACCCAGGCCCGGTGCGCACTGTTATCTAACTCACTAAATACATCAACATCCAAAAGAGGATTCAATGATCAGTTTCCTACCTTGTGTCCTTTAGGACACTACTACACCTAACCAGCAATAGTCAAGTCCAACTCCATTTCAATAGGTTTCACCAACCTTGCAGCAAAACCTCCTCACCAAAACTCCTGTGTTGGCCTGTGTCGCTGTATTACCCACAATGCGTCTAAAAAAATGGTGAGCAGTTTGTAGTTCCTTCCTGACTCTAAATGTGCTTTAACCAGGTGTTCTGGTTCCTCTGCTTTAACCAGGTGTTCTGGGTCCTCTGCTTTAACCAGGTGTTCTGGTTCCTCTGCTTTAACCAGGTGTTCTGGTTCCTCTGCTTTAACCAGGTGTTCTG
>NW_028175582.1:56553-85280 GCF_949987555.1 Borostomias antarcticus
GGGTAGAGGGGTAGAGAGGTAGATGGGTAGATGGGTAGAGGGGTAGATGGGTAGAGGGGTAGATGGGTAGAGGGGTAGTTGGTTAGAGGGGTAGAGGAGTAGGTGGGTAGAGGGGTAGATTGTTAGAGGGGTAGAGGGGTAGAGGGGTAGACGGGTAGAGGGGTAGAGGGGTAGAGGGGTAGAGGGGTAGGTGGGTAGAGGGGTAGAGGAGTAGGTGGGTAGAGGGGTAGATGGGTAGAGGGGTAGAGGAGTAGGTGGTTAGAGGGGTAGAGGAGTAGGTGGGTAGAGGGGTAGAGGAGTAGAGGGGTAGAGGAGTAGGTGGGTAGATGGGTAGAGGGGTAGAGGAGTAGATGGGTAGATGGGTAGAGGGGTAGAGGGGTAGAGGGGTAGAGGAGTAGGTGGGTAGAGGGGTAGAGGAGTAGGTGGGTAGACGGGTAGATGGGTAGAGGGGTAGAGGGGTAGATGGGTAGATGGGTAGAGGGGTAGTTGGGTAGAGGGGTAGAGGGGTAGAGGGGTAGAGGGGTAGATGGGTAGAGGGGTAGATGGGTAGATGGGTAGAGGGGTAGAGGGGTAGAGGGGTAGATGGGTAGAGGGGTAGATGGGTAGAGGGGTAGAGGGGTAGATGGGTAGAGGGGTAGAGGGGTAGAGGGGTAGAGGGGTAGATGGGTAGAGGGGTAGATGGGTAGAGGAGTAGGTGGGTAGAGGGGTAGAGGAGTAGGTGGGTAGACGGGTAGACGGGTAGAGGGGTAGAGGGGTAGATGGGTAGATGGGTAGAGGGGTAGTTGGGTAGAGGGGTAGAGGGGTAGATGGGTAGAGGGGTAGAGGGGTAGAGGGGTAGAGGGGTAGAGGGGTAGAGGGGTAGATGGGTAGAGGGGTAGATGGGTAGAGGGGTAGAGGGGTAGATGGGTAGAGGGGTAGAGGGGTAGAGGGGTAGAGGGGTAGATGGGTAGAGGGGTAGAGGGGTAGAGGGGTAGATGGGTAGAGGGGTAGATGGGTAGATGGGTAGAGGGGTAGAGGGGTAGAGGGGTAGATGGGTAGAGAGGTAGATGGGTAGAGGGGTAGATGGGTAGAGGGGTAGAGGGGTAGATGGGTAGAGGGGTAGAGGGGTAGAGGGGTAGAGGGGTAGATGGGTAGAGGGGTAGATGGGTAGAGGGGTAGAGGGGTAGAGGGGTAGGTGGGTAGATAATTTTAATATCCCCTGGATGCTGGATGTTTCTCTGGTCTCTCTTTCAGCAGCATGCATGTGAGTCTTAGCAGCAGCAACGGTGTAGATATCAGCACCAAGATATCAGCACAGTCCAACCTCCCAGTCTGAAGGAGTCAGAACTTCTACCATCTAAAGGTCTCACAGGAACACAAACAGTCCCAGTTGTTGTTGTTGTTGTTGATGTAGTTATTTAGTATCCAGGCAGGGCAGAGGCAGATGCGAGGGAGAGCAGTTCCCAGATTAGACGTTTGGAACGCAGCGCCCCTCGTAGCCTAGCTACAGGGTCTGGTTGTCAGGGACTCCGCGCCGTCCAAACACAACGCTGCTGTAGCCAAGGAGGGAGGGAGGGAGCGGGCGGGACGGAACAGCCTGTGCTAGCGGAAAAAAAGCACAGTGTTTCTGTGTGTGTGTGTGTGTGTGTGTGTGTGTGTGTGTGTGTGTGTGTATGTGTGTGTGTGTGTGTGTGTGTGTGTGTACGTGTGTGTGTGTGTGTGTGTGTGTGTGTGTGCGCATGTACGTGCGTTTCTGTGAGACGCCCTGGACCAGAAGTGATTCCAAATGTAGAATTTTGACTGAACTCCACACAGAGCAGAGACAGGGGGAGAGACGGGGGGAGAGACAGGGGGAGAGACAGGGGGAGAGACGGGGGGAGAGAGAGGGGGAGAGACGGGGGGGAGAGACGGGGGGAGAGACAGGGGGAGAGACGGGGGGAGAGACGGGGGGAGAGACAGGGGGAGAGACGGGGGGAGAGACAAGGGGGAGATACGGGGGGAGAGACGCGGGGAGAGACAGGGGGGAGAGACAGGGGGAGAGACGGGGGGGTGAGACGGGGGAGAGACAGGGGGAGAGACGGGGGGAGAGACAAGGGGGAGAGACGGGGGGAGAGACGGGGGGAGAGAGACGGGGGGAGAGACGGGGGGAGAGACAGGGGGAGAGACGGGGGGAGAGACGGGGGGAGAGACGGGGGGAGAGACAAGGGGGAGAGACGGGGGGAGAGACGGGGGGAGAGACAGGGGGAGAGACGGGGGGAGAGACAAGGGGGAGATACGGGGGGAGAGACGGGGGGAGAGACAGGGGGAGAGACGGGGGGAGAGACGGGGGGAGAGACGGGGGGAGAGACGGGGGGAGAGACGGGGGGAGAGACAGGGGGAGAGACAGGGAGAGAGACAGGGGGAGAGACGGGGGGAGAGACGGGGGGAGAGACAGGGGGAGAGAGACGGGGGGAGAGACGGGGGGAGAGAGACGGGGGGAGAGACGGGGGGAGAGACAGGGGGAGAGAGACGGGGGGAGAGACGGGGGAAGAGACAGGGGGAGAGAGACGGGGGGAGAGACGGGGGGAGAGACAGGGAGAGAGAGGACTTAAATCATAAAGGAAAACAGAACATGGGAGCACGACGCTGCTCTCAGAACCAGATGACTGAAGTCTGACGTTTTCAGAATGTTGACATTTCGTTTTTGTCGTTGTTGTTTTTTGTTTTACATAAAATCCCATATGATCAGTTTAAAGAACACATTTAATAGGTCCCAGGGCTGGGAGGTGTTAGAGGGTTTATATATATATATAAGAAAAATCACCAAAATGGAGCTAGAAGGTTTTATTACCCGACAGCAGAGAAGAGATGGAGAGTAAAAAGGGAACAGCAGAAATAGAAGAAGAGAAGAGAAGAGATAGAACAGAAGAGATAGAAGAAGAAAAAAGAAGAGATAGAACAGAAGAGATAGAAGGAAGGAAATGGGTCAAATTCAACAAAACTTTAGTTTAACTTTATCTTTCAACAGAACAGACTAAGTGAAAGGAACCAACAGACGGGACGTCGGCGTGTGGAAAGATCATTATCTAGAGTAGTATGGATCAGGTGTTGGGGCTGTGTCAGCCTGAGTGACCTTTGACCTTATCGATAGCCATCCTGGTATAATGAGACCACGGCTGGAGGACGCGTTCAGCTGAGACCCGGGGAGACCCAGGTCATGTGACCAGGCTGGAGGACGCGTTCAGCTGAGACCCGGGGAGACCCAGGTCATGTGATCAGGCTGGAGGACGCGTTCAGCTGAGACCCGGGGAGACCCAGGTCATGTGACCAGGCTGGAGGACGCGTTCAGCTGAGACCCGGGGAGACCCAGGTCATGTGACCAGGCTGGAGGACGCGTTCAGCTGAGACCCGGGGAGACCCAGGTCATGTGACCAGGCTGGGAGTCATGATGAGGGGGAGGGGCTTGGGGAGCTGAGGGTGACATTAGGGGGTAGTGGAGAGTTCACGCACACACTCACACGCACACACACATAAATACACTCACACACACACACACACACACACGCACACACACGCACACACATAAATACACTCACACACAAATCACTATGCAGACAGACACAATTACACTCATATTTAAGCGTGTGCGCACACACACACACACACACACACACACACACACACACACACACACACACACACACACACACACACACAGGGAAAGGGGGGTGGGACAGATCCACACATTCATCTAGAGAGAGGGAGAGAGATAAAGGGTTAGTATTTTTTGACAGGAAATGCAACCTAAAATGAAAAGACAACAATATATTCACAATTCCAGCTGTAAATATTTGCAGAATACATCTGAGAATCAGTATGTAAAGTTTAGTGAATGCACCTGCCCTGGAAGTTGAGATAGCAGGTACCGAGTGACGTCAGGTACTGAAAAAAACGTAATTTTAAGCAGCTTTATTTGTATAGCGCATTTCTTACCCAGAGGCAACACAATGCGCTTTACAGAGAACAAGGGAGGTGGGTATACGACCCACCCCTACATATTCCAGATATGTGGCACATAGTGGTTATAGATGAGAGGACATAGTGGTTATAGATGAGAGCACATAGTGGTTATAGATGAGAGGACATAGTGGTTATACATGAGAGGACATAGTGGTTATAGATGAGAGGACATAGTGGTTATAGATGAGAGGACATAGTGGTTATAGATGAGAGGACATAGTGGTTATAGATAAGAGGACAGTGGTTATAGATGAGAGGACAGAGTGGTTATAGATGAGAGGACAGTGGTTATAGATGAGAGGACATAGTGGTTATAGATGAGAGGACATAGTGGTTATAGATGAGAGGACAGAGTGGTTATAGATGAGAGGACAGAGTGGTTATAGATGAGAGGACAGTGGTTATAGATGAGAGGACATAGTGGTTATAGATGAGAGGACATAGTGGTTATAGATGAGAGGACAGAGTGGTTATAGATGAGAGGACAGAGTGGTTATAGATGAGAGGACATAGTGGTTATAGATGAGAGGACATAGTGGTTATAGATGAGAGGACAGAGTGGTTATAGATGAGAGGACATAGTGGTTATAGATGAGAGAACATAGTGGTTATAGATGAGAGCACATAGTGGTTATAGATGAGAGGACATAGTGGTTATAGATGAGAGGACAGAGTGGTTATAGATGAGAGGACATAGTGGTTATAGATGAGAGCACATAGTGGTTATAGATGAGAGGACAGTGGTTATAGATGAGAGGACATAGTGGTTATAGATGAGAGGACAGAGTGGTTATAGATGAGAGGACATATTGGTTATAGATGAGAGGACATATTGGTTATAGATGAGAGGACATAGTGGTTATAGATGAGAGGACATAGTGGTTATAGATGAGAGGACATAGTGGTTATAGATGAGAGCACATAGTGGTTATAGATGAGAGGACATAGTGGTTATAGATGAGAGGACAGAGTGGTTATAGATGAGAGGACATAGTGGTTATAGATGAGAGCACATAGTGGTTATAGATGAGAGGACAGTGGTTATATATGAGAGGACATAGTGGTTATAGATGAGAGGACAGAGTGGTTATAGATGAGAGGACATATTGGTTATAGATGAGAGGACATATTGGTTATAGATGAGAGGACATAGTGGTTATAGATGAGAGGACATAGTGGTTATAGATGAGAGGACATAGTGGTTATAGATGAGAGGACATAGTGGTTATAGATGAGAGGACATAGTGGTTATAGATGAGAGGACATAGTGGTTATAGATGAGAGGACATAGTGGTTATAGATGAGAGGACATAGTGGTTATAGATGAGAGGACATAGTGGTTATAGATGAGAGGACAGAGTGGTTATAGATGAGAGGACATAGTGGTTATAGATGAGAGGACATAGTGGTTATAGATGAGAGGACAGAGTGGTTATAGATGAGAGGACATAGTGGTTATAGATGAGAGCACATAGTGGTTATAGATGAGAGGACAGAGTGGTTATAGATGAGAGGACAGAGTGGTTATAGATGAGAGGACAGAGTGGTTATAGATGAGAGGACATAGTGGTTATAGATGAGAGGACATAGTGGTTATAGATGAGAGGACATAGTGGTTATAGATGAGAGGACAGTGGTTATAGATGAGAGGACATAGTGGTTATAGATGAGAGGACATAGTGGTTATAGATGAGAGGACATAGTGGTTATAGATGAGAGGACATAGTGGTTATAGATGAGAGGACAGAGTGGTTATAGATGAGAGGACATAGTGGTTATAGATGAGAGGACATAGTGGTTATAGATGAGAGGACATAGTGGTTATAGATGAGAGGACAGAGTGGTTATAGATGAGAGGACATAGTGGTTATAGATGAGAGGACAGAGTGGTTATAGATGAGAGGACATACTGGTTATAGATGAGAGGACAGAGTGGTTATAGATGAGAGGACATAGTGGTTATAGATGAGAGGACAGAGTGGTTATAGATGAGAGGACATAGTAAATGTGTTTCACATGGGAAGGTTCTCTTGAAAGTCATTCAAAGAGTCTAACAAACTTCAGTTACCGCCTAGAATTGTGTACCGTGTCTAATTGGTGGAATTCATGTGCTAAAGGTAGGTAGCAAGGTAGGTAGATAGAAGAATGTCTAGTATTATGTAAAATAAAGGCTGACGTCTTGGTTGAAAAACATCATATCTGGTTAAAGTTTACAGCTCTGAAAATGGAGTATGTTGGTATTTAAAGACTCATGTCTCTTCCCTCACCCTTCGGTTTTCATGTCTAAACTTAACTGAACCATTATTTTATAAGCAGATTGCTACTGTGAAAAATCACATGCTGTTTGTCTGGCAACAATAAGGCCAATATACTATTGAAACTATTGGAAGATGGAGTCGTTTAGATACAGTAGCCAATCAAGCTGTATGTTTTGGAAGGTTCTAATTTCAATTTTAACTCTAACTTAATTTCCAAATCAGTAGGAAGAAATTGTACTTTTTGACATCTGTGTACTTAATATAAGCATGTCATCATAAGTGTTGATCCCAAAGTTAATGCATTCATTTCATGCAGTGGACATTTTCATGACTTACATTGATGGAACACTGTTATTATTGTTGTTATTGTTGGCCCCAGCGACAGCGCAGGAACGCTCGGACGAGAGACAGGCTGAGAACGTTCTCCATCAATCAACTCCATTATGGATACGTCGTAACTCTACTGTATGACCAAAATTCTGAAATACCCCTTTAAGAGTTAACATACCTGAAGAAATGCTAACAATAGCAACAATTACATATTTCAATGACACTATGTAGTGACATGTCATCCAATCAGTCTGAACCTGCCCCGACCCCCCATCTTCATATCAGAACACACTCTGAGTCTGACAGGCTTTCAGAGATCATTGATTGGTTTGGTCTCCGTTATAAATCACTCACGTCAAGTCCAGGGCCCAAAGTATCTGGGCCAAAAGAAAGAGGTTAATTGTCTGAGTGACTCCGCCCTCTATCCCAGGGTGCACCTAGGTGACTCCGCCCTCTATCCCAGGGTGCACATGGGTGACTCCTCCCTCTATCCCAGGGTGCACCTGGGTGACTCCTCCCTCTATCCCAGGGTGCACATGGGTGACTCCGCCCTCTATCCCAGGGTGCACCTGGGTGACTCCGCCCTCTATCCCAGGGTGCACATGGGTGACTCCTCCCTCTATCCCAGGGTGCACTTGGGTGACTCCACCCTCTATCCCAGGGTGCACCTGGGTGACTCCGCCTTCTATCCCAGGGTGCCCAGCTGTCTGTCTCGCCTGGTCTCAGAGGTGCTCTGACAGACAACACACACACACACACACACACACACACACACACACACACACACACACACACACACACACACACACACACACTCACAAGTACACCAGGACCACAATTCTCTTCACAATAGCTGGTATTCATTTACACCAATACTGGCAAGCTCAGTAGGGGCTGATACAGTACATGGGCAGACAGATACACACACACACACACACACACACATACACACATACACACACACACACACACACACACATACGCACACACACGCACACACACACACACACACACACACACACACACACACACACACACACACACACACAAACAAACACAGACACGCACACACACACACACAAACCACACACAAACAAACACACACACACACACACACACACACACCACACACAAACAAACACAGACACGCACACACACACAGACCACAGGGGTCACTCAAGGACTGTTTTTTAGTGACAACTAAGCCCTTAATGGCCCAATTATGTTGTGTTATTTGCTTAATTGGGTCGATCTAGTTTTCTAGATTCTAGATTTGTGAGCAGGTCATTATACATTCAGTGTCTAGTAGCCAGCCCCTTGTATTTCTACTCGTAGACCATGGTGGCTGCAGGAGAACAGTTGAACTAGTAATGTCCAACCTAACCAACGGTGCCCAGTGGGGTTTAAAGCTACTGGAAATCAACAGTGTTGAAATTTTGTTTCCTCAACTGCTTTTTCGTTAAGGGACAGTTTAAACACAGGGACACTTTAAAAGCAGTTTTAAGACATTAGCTGACCTTAAAGGGCATCCATCATTTAAAATACTGGACTATCCCTTTAACTAGTCCATAGACTGTAAGTCCAGCTACCGGTCTGAGATGGTTTTGGACAAACAGGAAGTTGTCTCAGGTGTCCTCCCCCCTGAGCACACAGACTTCCTCCCCCCCGTGTTCACATCTGGACCCACGTCTCCAGACTGGTGTTGTGGCTCAATGGTCATATTATATCTCCAGTCCTAGTTTTTGTGACTGACGTTATAATGTAAATGTTATAATGTAAACGCTTCATAACTATGGTTGCTGTGGTACCGAATGGCAGCCAAGCAGTTGAGCTCCTCAAATCAAGTTGTAATTTATATATTTTAAGTGTTTCTATGCACTTTTTTTTTTACTATTAAAAGCTCTTTTCTCATGTCATCAATCATCAGTGCAGAATCCAGACATTCTGGATTCACTGAATATTCAGGATTCTTTCACTGCAGGAAGAGAACAGCTGCAGGAGAGCAACGGCTCACAGCTCGACTGGAACATTCTCTGGGACTAATTGCATCATTATGTATTCAATTATTATTATTATTATTATTATTATTATTATTAATATTATTTAAAGATTTAGATAAGGTAAGGGAATTTGAGGTTTCAGCAGTGGAAAAAATACAGCAGCAGAGGGAAAAAGTACAACATAATAGAGAATATACATAGATCATATATATAATAGATATAATTAAATTACAAGAACATTTGAATTAAAATAATGATAATAATAACAATAACAAGATAATAATGAAGAAGAAGAAGAAGAAGAAGAAGAAGAAGAAGAAGAAGGAGAAGGAGAAGAAGAAGGAGGAGAAGAAGAAGAAGGGATATTGTGATGTTTCTACCATCAGGCTGGAGAGAAGCAGCAAGGAAGGTGTTGTTGGTGTCGTCCCAGTGAGCAGGATGCTGTCTTTGCTCTAGTCTTCCAGGTCAAAAGTTCAGCCCCACAGATCTGACTTAGTGATGGACTGTCGACTGCCACAACCCCCCAGCCCCCCCCCCCCCCGCCCATCCCCCCCATCCCCCCAGCCCATCCCCCCTCCCCTGGGCCCTCCCCCTCCCTGCCCCCCCCCCCCCCCCCCCCACCCCCCACCACCCCCCTGCAAACCCCCACCATATCCCTGCCTCCCCTTGACAACACATCATTCCGGGTGGGAGGGTGAGTGTGTGTGTGCGGTTGCGGGGGATATCTTGTGTGTGTGTGTGTGTGTGTGTGTGTGTGTGTGTGTGTGTGTGTGTGCGTGGGCGGATGGTTAGGTGTTGTGTGGGAGATGAAAATATACTGGTGTAATCTGCTGCTGCCTGGCTCTCCATGTAAACCCTTTAATCCTTCATTGGGACAGCTTGGGCGGCGGCTTGTTTACCATCCAGGAGGAGAATAAACAACAACAACAACAACACACAAGAGAAGTGTGAGTGATGTTGTTATCACTGAAGTAGCAGAAAGGGCAGAAATGGACTCGCACTAATGACATCGCCCCAACTGTCAGGGGTTCGAATCACTCGGCTGCTTTTTTCTTTTGTGATTCTTGTCCTTCCTCGCCTGCCGGGCCAGATGGTCGCTTCCTACAACCATCTGGGAACTCTGCATTGGAAACTGTGTGGAAAAGGGCGGCACTTTCAAAAATACTTGGCAGGTGATTGGATGAACCATCTGTCTATCGCCGTCTATCACGCGCTCACTTCAACCGCTCCTCGCTATCGCTCCACCTAAACCAACCCAGCGCAGGTGATTGGCTAGAATGTTTTCTAATCGGGAACAAACGGATCTCTATGGAGAGTGCCAAGACTGATTTGCGAGAGAAAATCCAATATCCGGGCACACCTCCAGGAGCCATGTCACCATTTCCGTTGGGTGTCCGATATATATATATATATATAATAAGTTTACAAATGTATGTACTGCGAGTGAAAATAGTTTGTCTACTTAATGATAAATAAAACCTGATTGGAAGTATACTTTGTGGCGATTTTCACATCAACGGACACCAGTAATTACTACTCGGTTAGATTCCTGTCTTTGAAAGCGAGAGTCTATGGTGTTTTTGAGGGATTTTTTTGATGCACCTATTGATCCATTGAGTGTGTTAGCGATGGGCTATATCTCGACAGTGCACCGTTTGTCGAAACTTTGATATAGGCCTTTGTTTATTATCGTAAATAACCTTATAACATGGCTTATACTGCTAAATACCAGAGCTGTCCTTCAAAACTAATGAAGAACTAAACTCCCATTGGACGGACGGGATGGTACCCCATTGCTGACACTAACCGACCAACCATTGATCTGCTTGTTATGGGATGTCTGGGTCCCCCCGGTAACCGGCCTCCTTAATTGGCGACTGGCGTGGGCTAATCTGTCAGGCTCCAGTGGGGGGGTGAAGTGGATATTACCTTGACCGCGGGGAGGGGGGGTCAGCGGGCCGGGGGGACCCTGTGGCTGGCCCTGTAATGACGGGGGGGGGGGGGGGGGGGGGGGGTCACAGTGCACTTGTGACAACGTGACCCCATGACTCACCAACACAGCAGCACACAGCACCAACACAGCACCACACAGCACCACACAGCACCACACAGCACCAACACAGCACCACACAGCACCAACACAGCACCACACAGCACCAACACAGCACCAACACAGCACCACACAGCACCAACACAGCACCAACACAGCACCACACAGCACCAACACAGCACCAACACAGCACCAACACAGCACCAACACAGCAGCACCCTCCAGAGAGCGTTCTTCATGTGTCCTGGAGGGGAAGGCCTTTGTTTTGCCTTTGACTCGTTTGTGATGTTCGTGCTGTTTTTAATTTTCTCATTGTATTGTCAGATTGTATTGTTGTGCACACACACACACACACACACACACGCACACACACACACACGCACGCACGCACGCGCGCGCGCGCACACACACACACACACACGCATACATTTTCCTCACAAACAAAAGCCGTGTGTCAGGTCTATCCAGATAGATGAGGAGATACTCCTGATTTGGGTGTGTGTGTTTATGTGGGTGTTTGGGTGTGTGTGTTTATGTGTGTGTTTGTGTTTGTGTTTATGTGGGTGTGCACATACCGTACATATTGTTCTTTTTTTGGGGGGGGTGAGGTGAAATTGAGAGTTGAACATGTTTTTTGAATGATTTTTCAAGGTGCCCACCCACATCCATTGTATGACCAAAACGGTGGTAGAGCAATTATCAGACTTTCTCAAAAGTGCTAGTTTTGTCAATGTTATGATCTGAACCTTTGTATATGATCATAAGTAACCTTAAAACAGGGCTAAACATGCATTTTCCCTTTACTACTCCTTTAACTGGGGGTGAAACGGGTAAATCCTGCACAGAAATGTCTCCACTATGACATCAGACATATTCCCATTATAATAACAGACCCATTATAACATCAGACATATCTCCACTATGACATCAGACATATTCCCATTATAATAACAGACCCATTATAACATCAGACATATCTCCACTATGACATCAGACATCCCCATTATAATAGCAGACCCATTATGACATCAGATATACAGTATCTCCACTACTGACATCAGATATATCCCCATTATGACATCAGACCATCTATGACATCAGATATATCTCCACTACTGACATCAGACATATATCCCCATTATGACATCAGACCATCTATGACATCAGATATATCTCCACTACTGACATCAGACATATATCCCCATTATGACATCAGACCATCTATGACATCAGATATATCTCCACTACTGACATCAGACATATATCCCCATTATGACATCAGACCCACTATGACATCAGATATGTCATATATATAGATGCCTTCTGAAATAACAAAGTTGATATCCAAATAGTTTGGTCCAGCCTGAAGTTAGCTAACTGTGCTATTAAATACAACTATAATACAAAACAATATTAACAAAAACAGATGGTTGTAGGATGATGATGTATGAAATAAAATTGTGAATGGATCCAGTCCTGCTGTCTAGTTAACTGTTTATTCAAAGATATAATATTTACCCAATTTTAATTGGCTTGTCTGAATATTTGAATAGGATTGTCACCATTCTGAGTGGGTGTGTGTGTTGAGTGTATGTGTGTGTGTGTGTGTATCGAGTGGGGGTGTGTGTGTGTATATATCAGAGTTCTCTGGAGGGAGGCCCACTGTCTTAGACTTTGAAAACCCCTGCAATAAACAAACAAACAACAACAACAACAGAACAAGTGACACACAGGCATTCAGACAAACAAACAAACAAACAAACAGCAGCAACAAGAGAGCAAAGGCAGCAGTGCAGCAGCCCAGAAGGACGCCGTACTAGGGCTGGGCCCAAACGCTCGAAGGCTCAAAGGTTTGAAGGATGTTTGTTTTATTGACAATCGTACCTCAATTCACACATTTGAATCTCATTTCATTCATGCAGATACTGAGGAAGGTAGAAGATGAAACATCTGGCTGCAGCTCAGTATGTTGAAGTTAGTTATAAAAAGTGATGAACATTTATCCAGAGTGTGGGTCGTATTGAACTGTATTGGGGTTTTGTAGATAAGAATGAACCAGTGAATATTACGACGGGTGTGTAAGGATGGCCAGTTAAGTACAATGTATTTTTTGTAAGAGTGTCCGTTTAGAGATATATATCATATCACCATTACCCTTAGAGATATCTACCATTTTACCATTGGCAAGGACTCTTGAAGGGGTAGTTCACTATTTTGGACCTTAGACCCTATTTGAGGTCCGTCTACCATGAACTTGACAGACAGTAGAGACAGTAGAGACAGTAGAGACGGTAGAGACAGTAGAGACAGTAGAGACAGCAGAGACAGTAGAGAGACAGTAGCGAGACAGCAGAGACAGTAGAGACAGTAGAGAGACAGCAGAGACAGTAGAGAGACAGTAGAGACAGTAGAGAGACAGTAGAGAGACAGCAGAGACAGTAGAGACAGTAGAGACAGTAGAGAGACAGCAGAGACAGTAGAGACAGTAGAGATGGTAGAGACGGTAGAGACAGTAGAGACGGTAGAGAGACAGTAGAGACAGTAGAGACGGTAGAGACAGTAGAGACAGTAGAGATGGTAGAGACGGTAGAGACAGTAGAGACTGTAGAGACAGTAGAGACAGTAGAGAGACAGTAGAGACAATAGAGACAGTAGAGACAGTAGAGAGACAGCAGAGACAGTAGAGACAGTAGAGACAGCAGAGACGGTAGAGAGACAGCAGAGACAATAGAGACAGTAGAGACAGTAGAGACAATAGAGACAGTAGAGACAGTAGAGAGACAGTAGAGACAGTAGAGACAGTAGAGACAGTAGAGAGACAGCAGAGACGGTAGAGACAGTAGAGAGACAGCAGAGATGGTAGAGAGACAGTAGAGACAGTAGAGACGGTAGAGACAGTAAAGACAGTAGAGAGACAGTAGAGACAGTGGAGACAGTAGAGACGGTAGAGACAGTAGAGAGACAGTAGAGACAGTAGAGACAGTAGAGACGGTAGAGAGACAGTAGAGACAGTAGAGATGGTAGAGACGGTAGAGACAGTAGAGACTGTAGAGACAGTAGAGACAGTAGAGAGACAGTAGAGACAATAGAGACAGTAGAGACAGTAGAGAGACAGCAGAGACAGTAGAGACAGTAGAGACAGCAGAGACGGTAGAGAGACAGCAGAGACAATAGAGACAGTAGAGACAGTAGAGAGACAGCAGAGACAGTAGAGACAGTAGAGACGGTAGAGACAGTAGAGACAGTAGAGAGACAGCAGAGACAGTAGAGACAGTAGAGACAGCAGAGACGGTAGAGAGACAGTAGAGACAGTAGAGACAGTAGAGAGACAGTAGAGACAGTAGAGACAGTAGAGACGGTAGAGACAGTAGAGACAGTAGAGACAGTACAGACAGTAGAGAGACAGTAGAGACGGTAGAGACGGTAGAGAGACAGTAGAGACGATAGAGACAGTAGAGACAGTAGAGACGTCATTTCACTGGTCATTCCAGTACTGAGCTAGACGCATTGTTTCTGGAGGCTCTCACTGGGCTACAATGGAAGTCAATGGGGCATAAGAACTACGATAAATGTGCTTTTCCAAGACGGGAAACCCAGGGAGGAATCCCTGCCTCAGGAGGGTCTCCTGGGGAATCGATCACAATCTGAATATTTGTACGTATTTGGCACGGCTCTTCGTTAGCTATAGGGTTAGCTATAGAGTTAGCTATAGGGTTAGCTATAGGGTTAGCTATAGAGTTAGCTATAGGGTTAACTATAGGGTTAGCTATAGAGTTAGCTATAGGGTTAGCTATAGGGTTAGCTATAGGGTTAGCTATAGGGTTAACTATAGGGTTAACTATAGGGTTAGCTATAGGGTTTGCTATAGGGTTAACTATAGGGTTAACTATAGGGTTAACTATAGGGTTAGCTATAGGGTTAACTATAGGGTTAGCTATAGGGTTAGCTATAAGGTTAACTATAGGGTTAACTATAGGGTTAACTATAGGGTTAGCTATAGGGTTAGCTATAGGGTTAACTATAGGGTTAACTATAGGGTTAACTATAGAGTTAGCTATAGGGTTAGCTATAGGGTTAGCTATAGGGTTAACTATAGGGTTAACTATAGGGTTAACTATAGGGTTAACTATAGGGTTAGCTATAGGGTTAGCTATAGGGTTAACTATAGGGTTAGCTATAGGGTTAGCTATAGGGTTAACTATAGGGTTAACTATAGGGTTAACTATAGAGTTAGCTATAGAGTTAGCTATAGGGTTAGCTATAGAGTTAGCTATAGGGTTAGCTATAGGGTTAGCTATAGAGTTAGCTATAGGGTTAGCTATAGGGTTAGCTATAGGGTTAGCTATAGGGTTAGCTATAGGGTTAACTATAGGGTTAACTATAGGGTTAGCTATAGGGTTAACTATAGGGTTAAATATAGGGTTAGCTATAGGGTTAGCTATAAGGTTAACTATAGGGTTAACTATAGGGTTAACTATAGGGTTAGCTATAGGGTTAACTATAGGGTTAGCTATAGGGTTAACTATAGGGTTAACTATAGAGTTAGCTATAGGGTTAACTATAGGGTTTACTATAGGGTTAGCTATAGGGTTAGCTATAAGGTTAACTATAGGGTTAACTATAGGGTTAACTATAGGGTTAGCTATAGGGTTAACTATAGGGTTAGCTATAGGGTTAACTATAGGGTTAACTATAGAGTTAGCTATAGGGTTAACTATAGGGTTTACTATAGGGTTAGCTATAGGGTTAGCTATAGGGTTAGCTATAGGGTTAGCTATAGGGTTAACTATAGGGTTAACTATAGGGTTAGCTATAGGGTTAACTATAGGGTTAAATATAGGGTTAGCTATAGGGTTAGCTATAAGGTTAACTATAGGGTTAACTATAGGGTTAACTATAGGGTTAGCTATAGGGTTAACTATAGGGTTAGCTATAGGGTTAACTATAGGGTTAACTATAGAGTTAGCTATAGGGTTAACTATAGGGTTTACTATAGGGTTAGCTATAGGGTTAACTATAGGGTTAGCTATAGGGTTAACTATAGGGTTAACTATAGAGTTAGCTATAGGGTTAACTATAGGGTTAGCTATAGGGTTAACTATAGGGTTAGCTATAGGGTTAGCTATAGGGTTAACTATAGGGTTAGCTATAGGGTTAACTATAGGGTTAACTATCGGGTTAACTATAGGGTTAGCTATAGGGTTAACTATAGGGTTATCTATAGGGTTAACTATAGAGTTAACTATAGGGTTAACTATAGGGTTAACTATAGGGTTAGCTATAGGGTTAACTATAGGGTTAACTATAGGGTTAGCTATAGGGTTAACTATAGGGTAAGCTATAGGGTTAACTATAGGGTTAACTATAGGGTTAGCTATAGGGTTAACTATAGGGTTAGCTATAGGGTTAACTATAGGGTTAGCTATAGAGTTAGCTATATGGTTAACTATAGGGTTAACTATAGGGTTAACTATAGGGTTAGCTATAGGGTTAACTATAGGGTTAGCTATAGGGTTAACTATAGGGTTAGCTATAGGGTTAGCTATAGAGTTAGCTATAGGGTTAACTATAGGGTTAACTATAGGGTTAGCTATAGGGTTAACTATAGGGTTAACTAAAGGGTTAGCTATAGGGTTAACTATAGGGTTAGCTATAGAGTTAGCTATAGGGTTAACTATAGGGTTAACTATAGGGTTAGCTATAGGGTTAACTATAGGGTTAACTAAAGGGTTAGCTATAGGGTTAACTATAGGGTTAGCTATAGGGTTAACTATAGGGTTAACTATAGGGTTAGCTATAGAGTTAACTATAGGGTTAGCTATAGGGTTAACTATAGGGTTAGCTATAGGGTTAACTATAGGGTTAGCTATAGGGTTAACTATAGGGTTAACTATAGGGTTAACTATAGGGTTAGCTATAGGGTTAACTATAGGGTTAGCTATAGGGTTAACTATAGGGTTAGCTATAGGGTTAACTATAGGGTTAACTATAGGGTTAACTATAGGGTTAGCTATAGGGTTAACTATAGGGTTAGCTATAGGGTTAACTATAGGGTTAGCTATAGGGTTAACTATAGGGTTAGCTATAGGGTTTATAGGGTTAACTATAGGGTTAACTACAAGGTTAACTATAGGGTTAGCTATAGGGTTAACTATAGGGTTAGCTATAGGGTTAACTATAGGGTTAGCTATAGGGTTAACTATAGGGTTAGCTATAGGGTTAACTATAGGGTTAGCTATAGGGTTAGCTATGGGGTTAACTATAGGGTTAGCTATAGGGTTAACTATAGGGTTAACTATAGGGTTAACTATAGGGTTAGCTATAGGGTTAACTATAGGGTTAGCTATAGGGTTAACTATAGGGTTAGCTATAGGGTTAACTATAGGGTTAGCTATAGGGTTTATAGGGTTAACTATAGGGTTAACTATAAGGTTAACTATAGGGTTAGCTATAGGGTTAACTATAGGGTTAGCTATAGGGTTAACTATAGGGTTAGCTATAGGGTTAACTATAGGGTTAGCTATAGGGTTAACTATAGGGTTAGCTATAGGGTTAGCTATAGGGTTAACTACAGCTGCTGAGAGAAGAGGACAAAAGATGAGAAGAGAACCGTTGTGGTGGGGAGAGAGAGTGAGGAGATGTTCTGGGATAATGAGAGAGAGAGAGAGAGAGAGAGAGAGAGAGAGAGAGAGAGAGATATTAGAGGTCCTGGGATAGTGAGAAAGAGGGAAAGAATGAGAGAGAAAGAAAGAGAGGGAGCACATTTTTCCCCGGTGAAGTCACCCAGTCTAGAGCAATGGGAGAGCGTCTCTCTCTCTCACACACACGCACACACACACACACACACACACACACACACACACACACACACACACACACACAGACATCCCTGTGTGTCAGTGTCAGCGAGTGGGTGGGAGTGCACCGCCACAGGGGAGAGAGAGAGAGAGAGAGAGAGAGAGAGAGAGAGAGGGGAAGGGTTGAAAGGATGGAGGCAGTAGGAGGGAAAGAAAGAGAGAGAGAGAGAGAGAGAGAGAGAGAGAGAGAGAGAGAGAGAAGACAGGAGCGGAGAGAGAAAAGAGATAGTGGGACAGAGAGTGAGTGAGAAAGAGAGAGAGATAGACAATGAGAAAGAGACTGCGAGAGAAAGAGCTTTGTTTAAAAGAAATAGAGATACAGTTAAGAAATAGAGATACAGTAAATAAATAGAGATACAGTAAAGAAATAGAGATACATTAAAGAAATAGAGATACAGTAAAGAAATAGAGATACAGTTAAGAAATAGAGATACAGTAAATAAATAGAGATACAGTAAAAGCACAAAAACAAAATAGAGTTGAAGTTCTAGAAGAGTGTCGCTAGAAGGGTTGGAAGATGTGGTTAGAGAAATGGTCTGGAGAAAAAAGATGCAGAGGGGAGAGAGAAGAGGAGAGAGATAGAGGAGGAGAGAGAAGAGGAGAGAGATAGAGGGGGAGAGAGAAGAGGAAAGAGATAGAGGGGGAGAGAGAAGAGGAGAGAGATAGAGGGGGAGAGAGAAGAGGAGAGAGATAGAGGGGGAGAGAGAAGAGGAGAGAGATAGAGGGAAAGAGAGAAGAGGAAAGAGATAGAGGGGGAGAGAGAAGAGGAGAGAGATAGAGGGGGAGAGAGAAGAGGAGAGAGATAGAGGGGGAGAGAGAAGAGGAGAGAGATAGAGGGGGGAGGAGAAAGAGAGAGACAGAGGGGGGGAGGAGAAAGAAAGAGACAGAGGGGAGAGGAGAAAGAGAGAGACAGAGGGGGAGAGGAGAAAGAGAGAGACAGAGGGGGAGAGAAGAAAGAGAGACAGAGGGGGGGAGGAGAAAGAGAGAGACAGAGGGGGAGAGGAGAAAGAGAGAGACAGAGGGGGAGAGAAGAAAGCAGAGAAATGTAAAACGGAGAGCGGTGAAGAGAAACAGCAAAAGGGAGAGATGGAGTGGTGAGAAGACAGGAGGAGACAAGGCAGAGAGAGAGAGAGAGAGAGAGAGAGAGAGAGAGAGAGAGGGCAGTAGAATTGTGGAATGCAGGCTATCTTAGGGTGGGGTGTCGGGGCTGTTCTAGCCAAAGAAAGAAAGAAGACAGGCTCACATAGATAGACACTACGATGGAGGCTGGTATGTAGGGGGCTGGGGCGGGGGGGTATGTAGGGGGCTGGGGCGGGGGGGTATGTAGGGGGTTGGGGCGGGGGGGTATGTAGGGGGTTCGGGGGGGGGGGGTTGGTAAGACTAGTGAATATTTCACACAGAAAAACGGTATCGTCTCCAAATGCTCAAAACATACATTCTTGCTGTCAACAATCCTCTCGTGTAGCATGTTGACAGGCCGTTCCTGGAGAATGTGGGACTGCCAGAGCCAAGACCAGACAGACTTCCCGATCAGGACTTCATCATGACCAGACAGACTTCCCGATCAGGACTTCATCATGACCAGACAGACTTCCCGATCAGGACTTCATCATGACCAGACAGACTTCCCGATCAGGACTTCATCATGACCAGACAGACTTCCCGATCAGGACTTCATCATGACCAGACAGACTTCCCGATCAGGACTTCATCATGACCAGACAGACTTCCCGATCAGGACTTCATCATGACCAGACAGACTTCCCGATCAGGACTTCATCATGACCAGACAGACTTCCCGATCAGGACTTCATCATGACCAGACAGACTTCCCGATCAGGACTTCATCATGACCAGACAGACTTCCCGATCAGGACTTCATCATGGCCAGACAGACTTCCCGATCAGGACTTCATCATGACCAGACAGACTTCCCGATCAGGACTTCATCATGACCAGACAGACTTCCCGATCAGGACTTCTCAATCACACATCTTCAAGAAGATGGAAGATAGTGAACAACCCATACCCAGCATCCTTTGTTCAGAATCACTTTCTCTGTGTGTGTTGGTGCACATGCTGTAGCAGAAAGATTAACATTTTCTTCACTTATCTGTCTCAGTAGATAGTGCGTCCAATTGACCTTTATCATCTGTGACTGAATCAAGGTTGTGACCTTTTAGCTTTTTTTTTAAGCAACTGAAATATTGAATGGGTGATTAAACTCAGTTCAACCCTTTCATATCCTTTCATATCCTTTCATATCCTTCTCCAGTGAGACACCTTTTAGAACAGCAGTCTATAGTTTTTATTCTTGGGTTGCCCAACCAAGAGTACGCTCTACTCAAGAACCTAAGTTTGCCTCTGCTCTGCTCTGCCTCTAAGATTTGAGAGGAGTAACACAGAGACGGAGAGAGAGAGAGAGAGAGAGAGAGATGAGTGCCCCCCTCCCCCTCACTCAATGTTCCCTTCAGCTCTCTCCTCTCTCTCCCTCCCTCTCTTTTCCCGATCCTATTCCCTCGATCTCCCCCCTATCTCCCTCCCTCCCTCCTCCCTCCCTCCTCCTCCTCTCCGCTGCCGTATTTGACGGGGGAGGCTGTGAATCTCTCTGAGCGCGGGCAGAGGCAGGAGCTCAAACGCTCTGTAATTGCCTCAGTCTAGACACTGTCTGGGGTGGGGAGCAGAGATGGGGGGGGGGGAGCAGAGATGGGGGGGGGGGAGCAGAGATGGGGGGTGGGGAGCAGGGATGGGGGGGGGGGAGCAGAGATGGGGGGTGGGGAGCAGGGATGGGGGGGGGGGAGCAGAGATGGGGGGCGGGGGAGCAGAGATGGGGGGGGGAGCAGAGATGGGGGGGGGGGGAGCAGAGATGGGGGGGGGGGAGCAGAGATGGGGGGTGGGGGGAGCAGGGATGGGGGGCGGGGAGCAGAGATGGGGGCGGGGGGGGCTAAAACTTTTTCAACTAACACTAAGGCTGAAATTAGGAATAGAGCTCATTTGTTGTGTGGGTGTGAGGTGCTGTGTGTGGTAGAGGGGAATGTATTCTGTGCTGAGGTAGAGGGGAATGTATTCTGTGCTGAGGTAGAGGGGAATGTATTCTGTGCTGAGGTAGAGGGGAATGTATTCTGTGCTGAGGTAGAGGGGAATGTATTCTGTGCTGAGGTAGAGGGGAATGTATTCTGTGCTGAGGTAGAGGGGAATGTTTTGGGGACTTTGGAGTTCTAACTAGTAGTGTTCAACCCTGCGTCCAAACTCCCCACTTTACACCTGTCCCGTATGTGTGTGTGTGTGTGTGTGTGTGCGTGTGTGTGTGTGTGTGTGTGTGCGTGTGTGCGTGTGTGCGTGTGTGCGTGTGTGCGTGTGTGCGCGTGTGCGCGTGTGCGCGTGTGCGCGTGTGTGTGTGCGTGTGTGTGTGTGTGTGTGCGTGTGTGTGTGTGCATGAGATGTTATGCTACTCTGTATGGCTGTGGTCTCTTTCTCTTTGGGTGGTTGAAGGACAAGGAGCCCAAATTGACATGAAAGGGATTCTTGTCTCCCCACTCCAGATCTCACTGAGGGAAATACCCTCTTCAGGAATCACAATAGAGGGCAGAATGTGACAGTAGAACACAATAAAGTATGTAATACCTCTAACTTAACTCTATGGACTTGTTCTAGTATGTAATTCCTCTTACTTAACTATATGGACTTGTTCTAGTATGTAATACCTCTAACTTAACTCTATGGACTTGTTCTAGTATGTAATACCTCTAACTTAACTCTATGGACTTGTTCTAGTATGTAATACCTCTAACTTAACTCTATGGACTTGTTCTAGTATGTAATTCCTCTTACTTAACTCTATGGACTTGTTCTAGTATGTAATTCCTCTTACTTAACTCTATGGACTTGTTCTAGTATGTAATACCTCTAACTTAACTCTATGGACTTGTTCTAGTATGTAATTCCTCTTACTTAACTCTATGGACTTGTTCTAGTATGTAATACCTCTAACTTAACTCTATGGACTTGTTCTAGTATGTAATACCTCTACTCTATGGACTTGTTCTAGTATGTAATACCTCTAACTTAACTCTATGGACTTGTTCTAGTATGTAATACCTCTACTCTATGGACTTGTTCTAGTATGTAATACCTCTACTCTATGGGCTTGTTTTTTGTCTGAACTCACCGTGTGATGAGTAACATGGTGGAAGACAGTGTCCCACAACTAACTGAGATGATTGTGAAATACTACAGGATCATGCTTGTGTCTCATGCTTGTGTCTCATGCTTGTGTCTCATGCAGCATATTTTGGGGATGTTAACATGTGAAAAGATAAAACAATGATATTACCAGCATTTTTATAAGTTTGCCATATTTTGGGATCTGGCCCTACAGTATATGTTGCTTGAATGTGGAGACTATAGGTTGTAATCACTAGGACTGCTAGTGTAGGTTAAGTGAGCTAGTGTAGGTTAAGTGAGCTAGTGTAGGTTAAGTGAGCTAGTGTAGGTTAAGTGAGCTAGTGTAGGTTAAGTGAGCTGTTTTTAGGCTAAGTAGTTACTAATCAGAGAATTATTTAGCACCCCATTTAGGTTAAAGAGTGTGGATGTGAATTTCAGGCCTTAATAAAACATGACATATCACATGTGTGAGTGGGGCTTCTGCTAGGCTGAGGAAGACCGGGACATCCAGCCCAGACATGACTCCTAGACCGGGACATCCAGACCAGACATGACTCCTAGACCGGGACATCCAGACCAGACATGACTCCTAGACCGGGACATCCAGACCAGACATGACTCCTAGACCGGGACATCCAGACCAGACATCCAGACCAGACATGACTCCTAGACCGGGACATCCAGACCAGACATGACTCCTAGACCGGGACATCCAGACCAGACATGACTCCTAGACCGGGACATGACTCCTAGACCAGGACATCCAGACCAGACATGACTCCTAGACCGGGACATAACTCCTAGACCGGGACATCCAGACCAGACATGACTCCTAGACCGGGACATCCAGACCAGACATGACTCCTAGACCGGGACATCCAGCCCAGACATGACTCCTAGACCGGGACATCCAGACCCAGACATCCAGACCAGACATGACTCCTAGACCGGGACATCCACACCAGACATCCAGACCAGACATGACACCTAGACCAGGACATCCAGACCAGACATGACTCCTAGACCGGGACATCCAGCCCCAGACATGACTCATAGACCGGGACATCCAGACCAGACATAACTCCTAGACCGGGACATCCAGACCAGACATGACTCCTAGACCGGGACATCCAGACCAGACATAACTCCTAGACCGGGACATCCAGACCAGACATGACTCCTAGACCGGGACATCCAGACCAGACATGACTCATAGACCGGGACATCCAGACCAGACATGACTCCTAGACCGGGACATCCAGACCCAGACATCCAGCCCAGACATGACTCCTAGACCGGGACATCCAGACCCAGACATCCAGACCAGACATGACTCCTAGACCGGGACATCCACACCAGACATCCAGACCAGACATGACACCTAGACCAGGACATCCACACCAGACATCCAGACCAGACATGACACCTAGACCAGGACATCCAGACCAGACAGAACTCCTAGACCGGGACATCCAGACCAGACATGACTCCTAGACCGGGACATCCAGACCAGACATGACTCCTAGACCGGGACATCCAGACCAGACATAACTCCTAGACCGGGACATCCAGACCAGACATGACTCCTAGACCGGGACATCCAGACCAGACATAACTCCTAGACCGGGACATCCAGTCCAGACATAACTCCTAGTCCATCAAGCACTAGCTCTGTCTTCCCTGCTTCATGGGTCTGACAGCTGGACCACCCACAGCAGACATCTAAACGCCCTGGAACAGAGGCACCAGCGATGCTTCCGCAAGATCCTGAGGATCAGCTGGGAAGAGAGGCGAACAGGATCAGCTGGGAAGAGAGGGGAACAGGATCAGCTGGGAAGAGAGGGGAACAGGATCAGCTGGGAAGAGAGGGGAACAGGATCAGCTGGGAAGAGAGGCGAACAGGATCAGCTGGGAAGAGAGGCGAACAGGATCAGCTGGGAAGAGAGGCGAACAGGATCAGCTGGGAAGAGAGGGGAACAGGATCAGCTGGGAAGAGAGGCGAACAGGATCAGCTGGGAAGAGAGGGGAACTGATGTCAGTGTCGTAGCCAACGCCCCCAGGATCACCACAACCATCTCTGGGCACCAGCTATGATGAATGGGTCATGTTATATGCATTACAGATACCTGCCTTCCAAAACAAATGCTCTCTGGCCAACTGAAGGAGGCCATGACACCTTACACCCCTCTGACACCCTACACCCCCCTGACACCTTACACCCCTCTGACACCTTACACCCCTCTGACACCCCTCTGACACCCTACACCCCCCTGACACCTTACACCCCCCTGACACCCCTCTGACACCCTACACCCCCCTGACACCTTACACCCCCCTGACACCCCCCTGACACCTTACACCCCTCTGACACCTTACACCCCCCTGACACCTTACACCCCTCTGACACCTTACACCCCCCTGACACCCCCCTGACACCCCCCTGACACCCCCCTGACACCTTACACCCCTCTGACACCCTACACCCCCCTGACACCTTACACCCCTCTGACACCTTACACCCCCCTGACACCTTACACCCCTCTGACACCTTACACCCCCCTGACACCCCCCTGACACCCCCCTGACACCCCCCTGACACCTTACACCCCTCTGACACCCTACACCCCCCTGACACCTTACACCCCTCTGACACCTTACACCCCCCTGACACCTTACACCCCTCTGACACCTTACACCCCCCTGACACCCCCCTGACACCCCTCTGACACCCCCCTGACACCTTACACCCCTCTGACACCTTACACCCCTCTGACACCTTACACCCCTCTGACACCTTACACCCCTCTGACACCTTACACCCCTCTGACACCTTACACCCCTCTGACACCTTACACCCCTCTGACACCTTACACCCCCCTGACACCTTACACCCCCCTGACACCTTACACCCCCCTGACACCCCCCTGACACCTTACACCCCCCTGACACCCCCCTGACACCTTACACCCCCCTGACACCCCCCTGACACCCCCCTGACACCTGACACCCCCCTGACACCCCCCTGACACCCCCCTGACACCTGACACCCCCCTGACACCCCCCTGACACCCCCCTGACACCTTACACCCCCCTGACACCCCCCTGACACCCCCCTGACACCTTACACCCCCCTGACACCCCCCTGACACCTTACACCCCCCTGACACCTTACACCCCTCTGACACCTTACACCCCCCTGACACCCCCCTGACACCCCCCTGACACCTTACACCCCCCTGACACCCTACACCCCCCTGACACCTTACACCCCCCTGACACCTGACACCCCCCTGACACCTGACACCCCCCTGACACCTTACACCCCCCTGACACCTTACACCCCTCTGACACCCTACACCCCCCTGACACCCCCCTGACACCTTACACCCCCCTGACACCTTACACCCCTCTGACACCTTACACCCCCCTGACACCTTACACCCCTCTGACACCTTACACCCCTCTGACACCCCCCTGACACCCCCCTGACACCTTACACCCCTCTGACACCCCCCTGACACCCCCCTGACACCTTACACCCCTCTGACACCCTACACCCCCCTGACACCTTACACCCCCCTGACACCTTACACCCCCCTGACACCTGACACCCCTCTGACACCTTACACCCCCCTGACACCTGACACTCCCCTGACACCCCCCTGACACCCCCCTGACACCTGACACCCCCCTGACACCCCCCTGACACCCACCTGACACCCCCCTGACACCCCCCTGACACCTTACACCCCCCTGACACCCCCCTGACACCCCCCTGACACCTGACACCCCCCTGACACCCACCTGACACCCCCCTGACACCCCCCTGACACCTTACACCCCCCTGACACCCCCCTGACACCCCCCTGACACCTGACACCCCCCTGACACCCACCTGACACCTTACACCCCCCTGACACCTTACACCCCTCTGACACCTTACACCCCCCTGACACCCCCCTGACACCCCCCTGACACCCCCCTGACACCCCCCTGACACCTGACACCCCCCTGACACCCCCCTGACACCCACCTTACACCCCCTGAGGAGGAGCAGCTTCAACCTCAACAACTGAGAGGAGGGGTCTCTCACCAGGAACCTGAGGAGCAGGAGGAGGGTCTATGGAGGGTCTCTCACCAGGAGCCTGAGGAGCAGGAGGAGGGTCTATGGAGGGTCTCTCAACAGGAACCTGAGGAGCAGGAGGAGGGTCTATGGAGGGTCTCTCAACAGGAACCTGAGGAGCAGGAGGAGGGTCTATGGAGGGTCTCTCAACAGGAACCTGAGGAGCAGGAGGAGGGTCTATGGAGGGTCTCTCAACAGGAGCCTGAGGAGCAGGAGGAGGGTCTATGGAGGGTCTCTCACCAGGAACCTGAGGAGCAGGAGGAGGGTCTATGGAGGGTCTCTCAACAGGAGCCTGAGGAGCAGGAGGAGGGTCTATGGAGGATCTCTCAACAGGAACCTGAGGAGCAGGAGGGTCTATGGAGGGTCTCTCACCAGGAACCTGAGGAGCAGGAGGAGGGTCTATGGAGGATCTCTCACCAGGAGCCTGAGGAGCAGGAGGAGCAGGAGGAGGGTCTATGGAGGATCATGAAGATGTTATCCTCAACTGTTGCACTATACAGTAATCTCACTGACTAAATTGTTGACATTGAACTGTCAGTAAACTGAAGAAAAACTGCATTAAGGGACTGACATTTCTTTGGTAAATGGAAATGATTTATTGACTCTATGCTTTGCTGAATGGGGCACATTTTCAAAGTGCTGAAGCATTCAAATAAGAACGCTTTTAAATAATAATGTCTACTTATCCAGAACTCAACATTTACCCACTGACCCCCATTTTTGTAGTTTTCTGGCTGTCATTTGAAATACAAAAGATGTTTTGTGTTTCACTTAGTGGTTAGTAATCTGTGTCATACTGTCTTTGACTTGCATACTGTAACTCAATAGTAAAACTGCCCGCAACTACATGCAGAGTATGCTAGGACCTGAGTATGCTAGGACCTGAGTATGCTAGGACCTGAGTATGCTAGGACCTGAGTATGCTAGGACCTGAGTATGCTAGGACCTGCTGGAACAAGCAACTACATGCAGAGTATGCTAGGACCTGAGTATGCTAGGACCTGCTGGAACAAGCAACTACATGCAGAGTATGCTAGGACCTGCTGGAACAAGCACAGAGCACAGAGTATGCTAGGACCTGCTGGAACAAGCACAGAGTATGCTAGGACCTGCTGGAACAAGCACAGAGTATGCTAGGACCTGCTGGAACAAGCACAGAGGAACAAGTGAATAGAACCATCATGGATAAAGGCTGCATGCTGATTCAGCTGTACGGAGGAACCTCTGAATAAACCAAAAAACAACATGTTTTTGTTCCTCGTAGAACCTTTTATTTGTTAAATGGTTTTAGCTGGAAATTTTGCTTGATTAAATTATTCGAAATGGAACCAAAAATTGCTTTCAAAATGTTTTTTTCCCCCACCGAGGGTTCCACTAGGAACAACTGGAGAACCTAAAGATGTTCAAGTTTTTTATTTTTCCTGAGAATACCAAAAACAATGATTACTCTTTGAAGATTACAATGTTGAAAGCAATGTGGCGACTTTATTCACCAGTACCTCTCCCTAACCCTGACCCTCTCCCTGACCCTAACCCTAACCCTCTCCCTCTCCCTGACCCTGACCCTGACCCTGACCCTAACCCTCTCCCTGACCCTAACCCTGACCCTCTCCCTGACCCTAACCCTAACCCTCTCCCTCTCCCTCTCCCTGACCCTGACCCTAACCCTCTCCCTGACCCTAACCCTGACCCTAACCCTGACCCTAACCCTCTCCCTGACCCTAACCCTAACCCTCTCCCTCTCCCTCTCCCTCTCCCTCTCCCTCTCCCTCTCCCTCTCCCTCTCCCTAACCCTAACCCTAACCCTAACCCTCTCCCTGACCCTCTCCCTCTCCCTCTCCCTCTCCCTCTCCCTCTCCCTCTCCCTCTCCCTCTCCCTCTCCCTGACCCTAACCCTCTCCCTGACCCTCTCCCTGACCCTAACCCTCTCCCTCTCCCTCTCCCTCTCCCTCTCCCTCTCCCTCTCCCTCTCCCTCTCCCTCTCCCTCTCCCTCTCCTTGACCCTAACCCTCTCCCTCTCCCTCTCCCTCTCCCTGACCCTCTCCCTCTCCCTCTCCCTCTCCCTCTCCTCTCCCTCTCCCTCTCCCTCTCCCTGACCCTGACCCTGACCCTAACCCTCTCCCTGACCCTCTCCCTGACCCTAACCCTGACCCTCTCCTTGACCCTAACCCTGACCCTCTCCCTGACCCTAACCCTGACCCTCTCCCTGACCCTGACCCTCTCCCTAACCCTAACCCTAACCCTAACCCTCTCCCTGACCCTAACCCTCTCCCTGACCCTCTCCCTGACCCTAACCCTCTCCCTGACCCTAACCCTAACCTCTCCCTGACCCTAACCCTAACCCTCTCCTTGACCCTAACCCTGACCCTCTCCCTGACCCTAACCCTCTCAGAGGAGTAACAGAGGAGTATCAGAGGAGTAACAGAGGAGTATCAGAGGAGTATCAGAGGAGTATCAGAGGAGTAAGAGAGGAGTAACAGAGGAGTATCAGAGGAGTAAGAGAGGAGTATCAGAGGAGTAACAGAGGAGTATCAGAGGAGTATCAGAGGAGTATCAGAGGAGTAAGAGAGGAGTAACAGAGGAGTATCAGAGGAGTAAGAGAGGAGTATCAGAGGAGTATCAGAGGAGTATCAGAGGAGTAAGAGAGGAGTATCAGAGGAGTAAGAGAGGAGTAACAGAGGAGTAAGAGAGGAGTATCAGAGGAGTAAGAGAGGAGTAACAGAGGAGTAACAGAGGAGTAACAGAGGAGTAAGAGAGGAGTATCAGAGGAGTATCAGAGGAGTAACAGAGGAGTATCAGAGGAGTAACAGAGGAGTAAGAGAGGAGTAACAGAGGAGTATCAGAGGAGTAACAGAGGAGTAAGAGAGGAGTAACAGAGGAGTATCAGAGGAGTATCAGAGGAGTAACAGAGGAGTATCAGAGGAGTAACAGAGGAGTATCAGAGGAGTAACAGAGGAGTAAGAGAGG
>NW_028175581.1:0-2500 GCF_949987555.1 Borostomias antarcticus
CGCCGACAAACTCCCCCGACGACGCGGCCCTCGCGGCGACAACGTTGTGTTCTCGCCGCACCCGGGGAAAGAGCAAGATACGACCGCCACGCGCCGCTGCACATCACGCTCTGTCAGGCTCTGGCGGGTTTAACGCTGTCAAATATAATACTGTACAGCGTTTATGTTTGCATGCTAGTCAAAACTCCTAGGCTGCGTTCCGAATCGCATACTTCTACTTCTTACTACCAGTACCTACTACAGCTACCCTTAGAAAGTACGTACTTTGCAAGCAGTAGGCATCCAATCGGGACATACTACCTTGTCATAACATTGCGCCTTGAAATTTGCCCACATCCGTCGCTGTCCATAACGCGACATTCGTCTACAGCTGTCACGACGCGCACATGTGACGCACATTTCCGCTGCGCACGGGATTGTGGGTCAGAATAGCCAGAAAAGCCTGCTGGCTTGCATACTGCAAAATACGACCGGATGTAGTAGGACATCCTGGTATTTTTGCCATACTGCATGTGGCATACTATGTATTGGGACATACTACATCCTGTTTTGGCATACTATATAGTAGGGTAGTATGCGATTCGGAACGCAGCCCTACACTGAAATCCCAAACTCTTCCCGGCGACGAACCGATGTGAATGTCCCAACTCCTTCTGAATTGGTCATTATTGATTCGTAAATCAAATCAGGCCGCGGTATGTTTTTAACCACGCGTACAAAAGATGGCTGCCGCGCGTCACCCACGCCACGACTGCCCCGCGCGGGTCCTTGGAAACGTAAACAACAACAAAAATACGCGCTAGTCTGCGCTTAGTTAAACGGCGAGTATATGGAGCGCTTACGAGGCGACCAGCGAGGATGTCTGCGCTAGCTACGGCAGGTTTACTGGGAGCTAGCTCTGTGCTAGCTACGGCAGGTTTACTGGGAGCTAGCTCTGTGCTAGCTACGGCAGGTTTACTGGGAGCTAGCTCTGTGCAAGCTACGGCAGGTTTACTGGGAGCTAGCTCTGTGCTAGCTACGCCAGGTTTACTGGTAGCGCCAGTAAAGATACTAGACTGTCCCAATAGAAATGGAGGCGCCTTCCTCAAAAAATAGACTTTGTTGTGGTGCTAAACCTAAATTGTGAACATCAAAAAGGACATCAAAGATGCATGGTAACACTCACCAATAAAAGATACATGGACAGATTTGTATATCTATTTCACCGGTTTTATTTTTGCCGTCAATGGAAAGGCTTTCCTCAGAGCATTACTGTATACTAACTATAATAATATAATAATAATAATAATACTATAATACAGTAAACTATACTGTATTATTATTAGTGCAGGAGCTCCTCTCTTCGAACCCGGGTTCTTTATGAGGCTAATACTCACAGGGGGCAGGGGTAACAGGATGACACATTCACCTCGGGCACAAGGCAATATCCTCCCACGTTCTCCACGGGGGGGGAATGGCCTCTACCTTTTCACTTCCGAAAACCGAGTCACTCTGTGTTATTCAGCAGGGTATACATTCATTACACAACACCAGCCTCGCGGACGCAACTCCTCGCCGCCATCGTTGACTTGTCCGGATGAGTTTGTCAGACGGGAGCCGTGACGGCGTCGTAGTTTGACGTTTCCAGAGGGAGAAACGGCGAAGCCTCAGATGTTGCAGGGAGAGGAGATTCCATTAATATGTATAAGGCCGCCATTAGTCGTGTATCTCATAAATGTTTCCGGCGAACGACGAGCGAGAAACAGGCGCGAGCCTCGGGAGAGGCGCTCTCCACTCCGGAACGGTTGAGAGGGAGAGATGGAGGGGGAGGAGGAGGAGGAGGAGGAGGAGGAGAAGAAGAGGACACGGTGTTTCTCCTCAGTTGCTCGTGCGTGTGAACTGTATGCAGCCCCTGGTCAGATGGTCAGGCTCGTTAGCTGGGGGGGGGGGGTAATTGATAGGGTTGGTTCTCGTGAGCGCTGAGCGGAGCGGGGGCTGGGGGGGTTGGGGGCGGGGGGGGCGGGGGTCTCAGAGGGGGTAAAGATGGTTCATTCTCACGAGGGCCCTGAAAGAAAGCCAGAGTGAGTCAGAGAGAAAGAGCCAAGTGGCCCTACACTAACCATCGTGTGTGTGTGTGCGTGTGTGTGTGTGTGCGTGTGTGAGAGCATGTAGTGTATTATGTGGTGTGTGTTTTTGCTTGTGTGTGTATCTTTCAGGACAGAAGAGGATTGAAGACCTGGAGGAGTCAAGAAAAGCCCTCTCTCCTTCTCTCCTTCTCTCCTTCCTCCCTCTATCCTCATCACCAAAGCACTTCTCTCTCTCCTTCTCTCTCTCTCTCTTTCTCTCTCTCCTCTCTCGCTCTCTCTCTCGCTCTCTCTCTCTATCTCTCTCCCTCTCTCTCTCTCTCTCTCTCTCTCTCTCTCTCTCTCTATCTCTATCTCTCTCTCTATCTATCTATCCCTCTCTATCTCTCTCTCTGTCTCTATCTATCTATCTCACTATCTATCTATCTCTCTCCCTA
>NW_028175581.1:10000-12500 GCF_949987555.1 Borostomias antarcticus
ATCTGTCTCAACCGCCTCCATTCCCTGTCCGTAGCCGTGGCCGGATCCATACATCGGAGGGATTAAACGCAGCAGCGACGCCATTAACGGGTTTTTATGGCGTTCTTATTCGTCCCCGTGTCTATTGCTTCTCGCCCGGCGTTTTTCAGCCTCGTCTCATTTCTCCGCACGCTGCCATTTTGTCCCCCCCCCCCCCGACCGGCGCGGAGTAGCTGAGCTAGCCCGCCTCCTCCCCCTGCTGTCATCCACCCTGACCCTGTTCCTCTCACCGATCATGTGACACCAGCGCCAGACCCCCCCCCACACCCCCCCCCCTTGTTGTCTTCTCTCTTATCCCTCCATCCCTCCACTCTGCTGTAACAATAACTTCCCTCTGTCCGATCCGATATGATTAACACCCCAGAGTCCTGTGTTACCCCCCCCCACACACACACACACACCACCACCTCCACCCTAACTCGTCGATAATCCTCGTTCATTTATGGATTGATAGGTCGATTGACAGATTGGGATTAAGGCGACCCGTCGTCTCTGCTGTTATGCTCAGGACGGACCGCGCTCTGTCGACGGCCGACTCGTGCGTCACCATCGAGCTGTCGTAGGATTTAAAAAAAAAAAAAGAAGAAAAGAAAAGAAAAGAAAAGAAAAAAAAACACGCCGGCTGCAGCCTCTCCTTCCTCACTATCTCCCTCGCTTCCTCCCTCCCTCCCTCCTTCCCTCCTAGCCTCAGGCTTCGCTCTTGTGGGCTCAGCCTCCTCTCGGTGTCATTATTCCCTCAGCGGCGTTGACAGTTAAAAGACTGAAGAAGCTCCCATCATACTTTCCCTCTTAGTCACTGACCATGAAGGAAAAGAGAGAGAGGCGAGCGGCTTCGTCCCCAATAACAAGGGGTACGGGCGCTTTGTGCTCCGGCGTGGAGGTGAGAATATCTCTCCCACTTAGAGAGACACACAGCACCGCGTCTCTCATTCGGGGGCTCCGTGGCGGAGAGGAGAGAGAAGAGCAGGGGCGCGGGCGAGAGAAAGAGCGCGGTCGCCATAGAGACGCGCGGCGGCGGCAGCTCATTAGGAATGACCCACCACACACGCACACACACGCGCGCGAGCGCACGCACGCCGGGTCACGTGACTCGGTGTGGCAGAAGCGTTCTATTGAGAGCAGGGAAGGCAGGCAGGGGATTGGGGGACTGGGCTGGCTGGCTTTTACAGTAACGCTGAGAAGTCGTGGCGTTGTTGGCGCTAGGGAGCCGCGGCGCGAGGCGGGTGGTGGTGAATGCTAAGCAGATGCTCCGCCGGAGGCCTCTGGGAGCAGACGGCACCGCCAGACGGGGTAGAGAGAGGAGAACGTGCCTGGGCGTCGGCTGGAGGCTAGGCTAGGCTTGCTCGGCGTTTAGGCTAGGCTAGGCTAGCTCGGCGTTTAGGCTAGGCTAGGCTTGCTCGGCGTTTAGGCTAGGCTAGGCTAGCTCGGCGTTTAGGCTAGGCTAGGCTAGCTCGGCGTTTAGGCTAGGCTAGGCTAGCTCGGCGTCTAGGCTAGGCTAGCTCGGCGTTAGCCGTGGCTGCGGTGAGGCTGTCGATCGGGATCCCTGTCAGTCCTGTGTTTGCAGACAGTCGTCCCCCCCCCCGTCCCCCCCTCTCGTAGCTGAACCTGGGGACCACCTGTCCTGTCCTGTCACTCAGTGTCAGCTCCCAGTCCGAGACAGATAAGACGTTCCAGGGACCGCTATCTCCGGCCGTGGCTACCGGTCTCAGAAAAGGCTTTTGTCTGGGGTGTGAACATGAGGGTTGGATTAAAAAAAATGTGTCAGTATGACACCTGCCCCTTCCTCTGTCAATCTGGACAGTGTGTGTGTGTGTGTGCGCGTGTGTGAGTGTGTGTGAGCCTTTATGTATTGGTACAGTATCTGTGTGTGTGTGTGTATGTGTGTTTGTGCTTGTCTGTGTGTGTTTGTCTATCTGTGTGTGTTTGTCTGTGTGTGTGTGTGTGTATGTGTGTGTGTTTGTGAGTGAAGTCCGTATTCTGTTTTTACTCCCATGCCTTGACCCTTGACCCCTTGCCGTCCAAAAGGAAGAGGACACACTTGGAGCCCCTCCTCTCTCTCTACCTCTCTCTCTCCCTCTCTCTCTCTCCCTCTCTCTCTCCCTCTCTCCCTCTCTCACTCCAGATTAACTCACCCTCACTTCTCATTTCACAGGAAGTAACCTACTTATTCTCTCTCTTTCCGGCTCTGTCTGTTTCTCTTTTTGACACACAAATACACTCTCACTCTTTCTCTCCTCCTCCTCTTCTATCTCAACCGCACACATGCACGCACACACACACCAACACGCACACACACACACACACACACACTGAAGCAGGCATCCAGTACGCAAACTCGCTCTTACTTACAGACAATTACCTGTCCAGCATGGATGAGGGTTTCACGCCGTGCTCCACTGTGCCCCCTGCTGGTTGTATGGCGCACCTACCGGTAACAGGTGCAGGATTCAATTAGAGCAGC
>NW_028175581.1:17500-18945 GCF_949987555.1 Borostomias antarcticus
CCCGTAGAGGCGTCCCCTGTGATGTCACGGCGGGCGGCGTCTCTCTGTAGATCTCCCCGGTGCTAGCTCCGCCTCCACCGCCCCCCCCCCTGACAGGCGCGCGGTCCGGGGTTGGACGCCCGCCGCATCGGCCGATTTAGGCCCCTCCTCCTAGACGGAGCCCAGACGCTCTGAGTGTGTGTGTGTGTGTGTGTGTGTGTGGCGCGTGTGTGTGTGTGTGTTTAGTAAAGAATGAATGGCGAGGGCACAGGAAGAGAAGGCCTAGCCAGACCCAGACCCACATTTCCACCCCAGACTCTCTTGGCATGAGACGTTACTCTTGACTGAGATCCAAATATCTCTCCTCAAGCAAAACCCAAAACTTCCACCACCGGTTTTACCACACACACACACACACACACACACACACACACACACACGCGCCGAGGTAGAGGACAGAGCTTTTCGAGACGCACTTGCAGGAAGGAGAAAGTAGGCCAGACTGAATTAGACGAGATAGCGTGCGGAACAGCGTAAGCAGCGGGTGGACATCCCATCATTATCACCGGTTGCCGTAGGAACATAATGGTCATGTTTAGCAAAGTAGCTTTCATGTGAGAGCTCTTCCTTCACTGTAGATCTGATACCGTCCTGTTCTGTCTCACCTCACTCCCCCTCCCTCTCTCTCTCTCTCTCTCTCTCTCTCCCTCTCTCTCTCTCTCTCTCTCTCTCTCTCTCTCTCCTCTCTTCCTCGTCTCCGTTTGTCTCTCCTTGAATCTCTACTCCCTCTCTCCCTCCTCCCATTCTGTTTCCTTTCCTTTCTTCCCTCGTTCTCTCTCTTTCCCCCCCTCTCTCCCTCTCTGTCTCTCTCTCTCTTTCCCCCTCTCTCTCTCGCTCTCTCTCTCTCTCCCTCTCTCCCCCCGCCATCTCCGTGATACCGCCCACCCTTCCGCGTCACTCGTCATCCCTCCATCATCCCTCTCCTCTCTCCCTCTCTCCCCTCTCCCTCTCTCCTCCCTCTCTCCTCCTCTCCTTTCTCCTCCTCTCCTCCTCTCCTCTCTCCCTCTCTCCTCCCTCTCTACTCCTGTCCTACCTCTCTCCTCTCCTCTCTCCTCCTCTCCTCTCCTCTCCTCTCTCCTCCCTCTCTCCTCTCTCCTCCTCTCCTCTCTCCTCCCTCTCTCCTCTCTCCTCCTCTCCTCTCTCCTCCCTCTCTCCTCCCTCTCTCCTCCTCTCCCTCCTCCTCTCTCCTCCCTCTCTCCTCTCTCCTCCTCTCCTCTCTCCTCCCTCCCTCCCAGTCTTTGTGTGTCCGGGTACTCTCCTCCGGGTGCAGGCGGCCAGCTCCCTCCAGGAGGCGGAGCATCAGTCGGGGGCGTGGTGCAAGGACCCCCTGCAGTCCGGCGACCGTCTGTACGTCATGCCCTGGACGCCCTACCGCACCGACATGCTGTACGAGTACGCCTCCTGGG
>NW_028175580.1:0-5000 GCF_949987555.1 Borostomias antarcticus
GGCACGGGGAAGGTCGGCAACCGAAGGGAAGAATTTGGAGAGAGAGAGAAGGAGAGAGAGAGAGAGAAGGAGAGAGAGAGAAGGAGAGAGGAAGAGAGAGAGAGAGAGAGAGAGAGAGAGAGAAGGAGAGAGGAAGAAGGCGAGAGGAAGAGAGAGAGAGAGAAAGGGAGAGAGAGAGAGAGAGAGGAGAGAGAAAGAGAGAAAGAGAGAGAGGAGAGAGAGAGAGAGAGAGGAGAGAGAGAGAAAGAGAGGGGGAGAGAATGAAAGAGAGAAAGAGAGGGAGAGAATGAGAGAGAGAGAGAGAGAGAGAAGGAGAGAGGAAGAAGGAGAGAGGAAGAGAGTAAGAGAGAGAGAATGAGAGAGAGAGAGATAGAGAATGAGAGAGAGAGAGAGAGAGAGAGAGAGAGAGAATGAGAGAGAATGAGAGAGAGAGAAGGAGAGAAGGAGAGAGAGATTCTGCCTGTTCAGCTCTCTTTTTCCTTGTTATTTTCAAACCTAGGGGTGAGTGACAGCGTAAATACTCAAATTACTTTCAGGCTTTCCTTAACGCTCCCCATGTTTACTGGGCGCTGTCATCGCAGGGAAGACGTGTTCGGTACTGAACCCAGCCCCAACTTAAGTAGGAACAGTACGACATGTCATATTTACTGAAGGAACCGAACCTAAAAATGGGAGCCAAACACAGATACAGTCTTTGCAGTAGCTTCGGTTTGTCTTGTGTTTCTTGTCCTCCCTTTCCAAAGTCTGTTCAGCAGCACCAGAGGGCTGGATGTGATTTTCCACGTTGGCCGGTCACTGACAGCTTGCACAACTCCAGCTGAACATCGCATCGGGCTAGCATCAGCACAAACTTTGGCTTCGGTCCCCTTTCCCCGACTCTCATTCATGTCTTATCGACAGCCGTTGCGTTTGTGTTTTCGAACTTAAATGTTGTCGTGCGCATCTTTGGATAATTCTACAACTCGGTGAGTCACTGTTGCCTTCTTTCACCAGCGTGACGCTGCTGTGAACGTTGCTCTTTGGGCCACATGTGTTTTAGACATCAGCGCCGTTCGAGCAGCTTTCTCTGCTGTGTTTCCCATTCCCCGGGGTAGTACAGTGAGACAATTGTCTGGTGTTCGCCCAAAGCCCAGCAGAACTATGGGAAAGGGTCGGGTTTTGCAATGCGGCGCTTCTTGTCGGCGCTCCACGTCGCCAAGGGGACGTTTATTACATCACCCAGTGTGGATTCTGAGGTCCAGAGATTTTTTTTTTTTTTTTTAATTCGTCCTCCTCTGCTTCGTTTGTGAGGTTTGAGTCACATTTCATGCTGCTGCAGTCACAAAGAGATCGTTTATCGACGCCGTCTTCCGCCGCCACAGGCTCCGAGTGTGTGCTCGTCATTAAATGTTTTCTTTAATGAACGCTCCAATGGGCGGCCGGGTTCGTGCGCCAGGGACCGCAGCGTAATTGCTCGCACCGACACTGTTTTCGCCGAAACGCAAAGACAACAAATGAGATTCAACCGTGGAGAAGTCGATACGTTCTCGTTACGAACGTCAGAGCTCTTCGCGACGCCGCAGGTCATCCTACGCGAGATCGGGTTTCTCCGCCTTCCGTTACTGGCCCCAACGACCCGGGAGCAGTCGCCAGGCCGACGGTGACATCACTGACAGGCTCTGCCAAGTCAAACACGTTTGGGAGCTTGAGAAAGATCCCTCAACGTGCTTCTCTCTAAGGCTTTAATACGTCTGTAGAGTTCCCGGAGCGTTTACTGCCTCTGACGTTTTAATCGCAGACACATTAGTAATTTAACGTCGCCATCCCGTCAATTTATTAGCCTCTATCTTGTTTTACAGTAGGCTCGTACACGACACACGATGTTCCTCTCTGGCGAACCGAACTGGGCTTCCCTCCACATCCTGTCAACATATGCATAGCCTACTGTATAATAGCGTGAACAGGAATGGCTCGTATGGTACAGCTGTCAACGAAACGCAAAAATACATGAAAAAAAACACACTTTAGCAGCAGTTTTTGGGCTTCCTGCACTCTCGACCTGATAGGGTCGCGGGTTTGAACGCCCGAGTCGGATGTTGTCGTTACACCGCTTGTCAGGAGTTATTGGCCTGGCGTGCTCCGGTGCTGCGCCGGCTGGTTCACTGTAGCGTGTCAACAAACCCTCCAGTCCGTTTGTGAGCCCTTCTCGGTTCTGAAGTGTGTGTTTATGCGCGTCGGGATTGCAGGCTACGTGTGTGTGTGATGATGTCATCAGTGCAGGCTGTAGGGTGTGTGTGTGTGTGTGTGTGTGTGTGTGTGTGTGTGTTCGGTGTCGGATTTATGAGCTGCTGTCTTGTAAACGGAGACCGATGGAGGTCGAGGGAGGTGGACACGCCGGGATCTTGTGGGGAGGAGGAGGAGGAGGAGGAGGAGGAGAGGAGGAGGCCACGTCTGGGCCAGCGTCCTGCGTTTCTCTCACCCGTTATTTCGTCGGACGTGGGAAAGCGCAAAGTCTGGAGGAAGGAACGCCGTCGACAGCGCGGGGGAAAGAGCTCGGCCTACGTGAGCTGTCATGGGGTACAGGACGGTGTTAGACCAAGTCTACTGTCATATATATTATGATATATCGTGATATACTGCCCAAAAAGACAGATAATAACACAGATGAAGGGGAGCATTGTCTCGGACAGTCGTAACGGATCGAGACAGAGATCTGACCAAATTACATTCTTAGAGGAAGATAGTTTTAGAAGTGAAGAGAAATGCTATAGATTTTTGGGGTACTTCTTCACTGTAATTGGAACTGCAGTCGGTTCTTCCGACTAGCCTCTGGGGTTCTGTGAACTATAGACCTGCTAAATCACACCTCCATTAGATCCACCAGCCTGTTGAAAGCACCCATCTTCACGGCAGGAATAGAAAAGGCAAATCCGACCGACTGGTCGTCCATTCTGTGGACATGGCTGAGGGGGATGGAAAAATACCCCCCCCCCCCTTTTTCAATGTCATTACCCAAGACTAATGGATCCTCCAGCCTTGATACCACACTGCAAACAGCATCCTTTGGGTTAGAGCGCCGCTCAGCCCACAAAGCCAGCCGGAGAACCCATTCACCCCAATAGTGTGTACTGTTACCCCCCCCCCCCACACACACACACACACGTATCCCTACGCCGGTTGAGGGGGGGGGGGGTTGTCACCGCTGACCCACTGAGATTAGATACACGCACATCTCTTCCTGCCTCCTTCCACAATAATGCCAATATATCAAGTTATGATAAATTCAAATAATTTAAAAACAAACAAACAACATCATTTTCAGTCATATTTATGGCCTGAGAAAGTCTCCCGGAATAGCTTTCCATCTCGTTAGCGGGTAAAAGCTGACTCCGCAGGACCGCGCCAAGCTGACCCCGCCAAAGCCCCACTGTCCAGGGGACGAGGTCAGGCTGGCATGGCCCTCTGGAGGCTGACATGGCCCTCAGGAGGCTGACATGGCCCTCTGGAGGCTGGCATGGCCCTCTGGAGGCTGACATGGCCCTCAGGAGGCTGGCAGCGCCCCCGCTAGCTCACATGTCCTTCCCCTGGAATCCTTTCTCCTGCGGCCGCAGCGGCCGGGGTTGCGGGTTTAGCCTGGCTAGGCTACATCCAGGCTACGGGAGTCCAGCTCCGGGACCAGACATCGAGCGGAGGAACCCTCCGTCTGTCGAAGCTCGGAACGCTGCATCGCTAGCGCTAAACAGCTAGCTTAGCATTAGCTTGAGGCTACACGCCGAGCGAGGCTGACGTCACAGTGACGTTGGAGTTATAGGCTCCGCGAATCCTGGCTCAGAGGCACGTTAAGTACAGATCAAGGCCTCTCACAGAAAGCCATCGCAGGCCATACCCAGGCTAGGATATCTGGTTCGATTGTAGGTGAGTTCAATCTAACAGTCGGTTAGGCGGTGAGCTTAAAGGATGTCTTTGGACAGAGCTCACGTTTGAGTCCGAGGCTTGGGAGTCAGCGTTACTACTACAGATCAGCTTCGGTCTGGAAGTCAAACGTTGTTGTGAGCCAGGAGATGATGTACCTGGCCATCACTCAACAACACTTACTGCAGCTTAGCCCTGGCCTAACCCCGCGAGGCGCTAACGTTACTAGCAGGCCTCAAACGCTGCAGCAGAGAAGGCCAGAGAGAGGTCAGCCTCTAGAAACCCGGGGCTAGAGGGAGGCTCACTAGAGAGAAGGCTGTTGTTTAAGCTGGCCTCTCATCTGGAGGCTGTGAAACCCAACGGGACAGCTTCTTTTAATTAGCGAAGTGTAGCGGATAGATGTAGACAGAGATACGCACACTAGGACTACCACAGCTAGCGCTGGATGCTACAGCTAGCGCCGGAGTAGCCGTCATCCTGAGGGCTTTGAAGAGCTCAGGCTGCTTTGATATGGGGGTGATAAAGGACTGTAGTGAGCAGGGGTCTTAGCTGGAGGGAGGCTTTCTCACACTCACTCACGTAGGGAGTTCAAGGCCTGGTTTAGCGGGGTCGGCGCTGTGCGTGATGTTTAGGCAACACGGTCTATTGAGAGCCCCTCCTACGGCACTTGTAACAGAACTACAGCAACCAGACTCCCCGTGTTTGATGAAAGGTTCAAGGAAACACGAGCTTCACCCCAGGATGTAGTTTTTTTCCCCCATCCGTCACGACACACAGTGTCAATAAAGATCCAGGGGCCTCGGAATAGAATGTGACTCTCGGGGAAGAAACGGCACGGAGAGGATTGTGGGTCGTCGTAACGTCCTGCGGTTTGAACCGGTCAGACGTCTCGGGGGGTAGGTTTATTTTGACATGGGGGTTTTACGTGGCCATACTTTGCCAATTCGACACGCTGTATTTCAAAGTCCCGTGGGGGCGAGATACCTTTTCGAAGGAAATTGAAAGGCTTAGATGTTTTGGGCGGAGACTTTGTCTGAAACTGATACATCCAGCACAGTCAGCCATGTTCCCAAGTGCATGTTTTGTCCAATAGCCATCAAGGCCTCGGT
>NW_028175579.1:0-2500 GCF_949987555.1 Borostomias antarcticus
AGAGCGAGAGAGGCAGGGAATGTATGCCTCATTTCAGACATTCAAGTCCACTCAAGTGAGGGAGACTTGCCAATGGAGTGAGAATATGATGTATAGTATTTATACCTAGCTTTCGGCGCTGTGTGTGTGTGAGAGAGAGAGAGAGAGAGATGGTGCTTGTTAGTAATGGAGACTGTACAGCTGTGAAAGGTAGCCAGTGAGAACAGGCGTGTATGCGGTAGAAAGCTGGGGCTGTGTGAACTAGTGTGAACTAGTGTTTACCTTAGTAAATCAGCCTTGACTAGACTTCCTGCTTGTTCCTTACTGTAGACGTCTTTACCAGCGGCGCTGTGGGGTCAGGAGAGGCGTGTGAAGATGGTCGCATGTCGATGTTCTCGTCAGAGTGGTTCGGAGAGTAGGGGACGGAGAAGAGGTCAAAACGCCTTCATTCTTTTCCTGACCCGCTGACATAATACCTTCGTTGGAGCGTGATGATATGAGTTTTAAAATATCTCACGATTAGCTTCGCCCGGTCAGAGAGCTGCGAACAGTAGGCGTTCCAAACTGCAGCAAATGCACCCCTAGTCCACCCATAGCCCTGGCCCTAGTCCACCTCTAGCTCTGGCGCTAGCCCACCCCTAGTCCACCCATAGCCCTGGCGCTAGCCCACCCTTAGTCCACCCATAGCCCTGGCCCTAGCCCACCTCTAGCCCTGGCCCTAGCCCACCCCTAGTCCACCCATAGCCCTGGTCCTAGCCCACCTCTAGCCCTGGCCCTAGCCCACCCCTAGTCCACCTCTAGCTCTGGCCCTAGTCCACCCCTAGCCCACCCCTAGTCCACCCATAGCCTGACCAGGAGCAGTGTTTGGGAGTTCCATGTGAGTGACTTCTCCTGCCCGGTGTGTGTGTGTGTGTCTGTGTGTGTGTGTGTGTGTGTGTGTGTGTGTGTAGACTCTCTGTGCGTGCTTATCGGCCCATATGAACTATACCGAATCTCCCTGTGACCTAGATTCTCTAAATGGCGAGCTGATGTTGTGGTCCCTCTTCAAAGCGTCCGTCAATTGGTTGCACCGGGTGCAATTAGCGTAAAATGTCCTCGACTGGTTTAGATTTCCATACGTAGCCGTCCCTGACGTGTCCTAGAGGAGAGAGAGAGAGACACGGAGAGGGAGAGAGACAGGGAGAGAGAGACAGACGGACACGGAGAGACAGAGAGGGATGTGGAAGGGATGAAGTCCCCAGCACGGACGACGGAGCTCATATGAATTTGAGTGTTCTCTGGAGGAACATCTAGAAGCGTTTACGTTCCATCTGAGCCTTTAAACTGACCGCTCAGTCCAGTTCTGTGGAGAACGGACGCGGCATCTGTGTCTGCTAGCCTAGCGGAGGGAGATCCTTAAACACTTAAGCGTCATTGTGTTCCACACAACAGAACCAGCTGGGGCAAATAATACTGTGAGGTTCTTGGGGAACAGACGCCTGCCAAGACAAACGTTCCAGTAGCTGCTTCAAAATCATCTGAATTGAGCTGCGGACTGTGTGTGTGTGTGTGTGTGTGTGTGTGCGTGCGTGCGTGTGTGTGGGTACGTGTGTGTTTGCATGTGTGTGTGTGTGTGTGTGTGTGCTTGTATGTGTGTGGGTATGTGTGTGAGTGTGTGTGTGAGTGTGTGAACGTGCCTGTGTGTGTGTGTGTATGCTGGGAGACGGCAAGAGAGAAGGTTTGGATAGTCGTTGCTAGCGACTACGGGAGAGACACAGGCTGTTGTAATAATAAGGGGGAATTATTATTCATGCGAGAGGAAAGTGTGTGAGTGTGTGTGTGTGTGTGTGTGTGTGAGTGTGTGTGTGTGTGTGTGTGTGTGTGTGTGTGTGTGTGTGTGTGTGTGTGTGTGTGTGTGTGTGTGAGTGTGTGACCCAAACAGGAGCGCGCACGTCAGCCTCAAAAGCGCAGCCACAATGAGCACACATCCCTCACGACTGTGTAGGTGTCGACTGACTGACTGAAGTCTGGGAGATTTATCAGACGAGCCGGTGAGCAGTGTGTGTGTGTGTGTGTGTGTACACTGCGTCTGTGTCTGTGTGTGTACAGTGTGTCTGTGTGTGTACAGTGTGTCTGTGTGGGTCCTGATATGTTTTAGCTGTCAGATTCACTACGTTAGAATGATTTAATATCCTGGAGGCGCAGACGGGAGCAGCTCTTTGGCACATATGTCAAGTATTTTACCTTCGCTGTTCTCCTTCGTTTATGAACTCCAAATCCAAACCATGCCAGCGCAGATTTGACGTGACGCTGCCGCCCCCCCCCCCCCCTCCCAGCCCCCCCCCCCCAACCTTTTCCAGCGCCGTTCTGTTCTTGACAGAAAGGGGAGGGGGGGGGTGCTGTTTATAGAATGCCCCTTAGCCTCAAACCAGCACCATATTTTCACGGCTATTACTGTATGTCACACAAAATGGCGCGGACCGGAGCGGAGGTTTGGCAGCGTCTGGCGTGCTCGAACCCGACGACCTCCCAGCCCGCCAGG